>NC_057691.1:976215-998715 GCF_014466175.1 Vespula pensylvanica | reverse complement strand
TTATTCGTATGAAACGAAACGAAACAAAAACGTCGTTATCGGCAAATCGGATTTGTATTATTTACATTCTCCTCGTTATTATAAAGTCAGGCTCTCTTCAATCACGTGTAATAAATATAAAATAAACGTGAAATATATATATATACACGCACATACACACATACACACACAAACATACACATATATATTTATGTAAATAATTTTCTTATAATTCCATCGAAATGCATCATAACGAAATTAAATAATACGGAGAAATGTTAACGGGACTTTTTCTACTTGCATTCGTTACGAATTAATAATCATTATCTTTCGCTTTCAATTAACTCTATTATTATAATGTATAAAATTATTATGTATAGAATCATTCATGGATTTCACGTGTTTAGAAAGAAAGAAGAAGAAAGAAAAAGAAATTAGATTCTATCAATATATATTCGTAAATATGATTAATTTGTTTTAGAATTATAAGACCTTCAAGTATGATCTTACAATTATAACTTATTGAGAATTATGATAATGTTTCCTGTTGTAACATTTCCTTAGACGAAATATTCGAAATGTCCACCTATTCCTTGAATACAACTCTGAATTCGTACCCGTCTCATTGAGTTACAAACACGATCCAAAATTCCTGGCTTATTACGTATTCAGATCGTTTCTTTGAAGCTTGTTAGATGTTGTTGGAGTTTTATGTATTGAGTATGTGTTATACATTATATTCCACTGTGTTAGTGAGACAATCTACTCAAATGAATGTATTCGCGTCAATGCATCTCATTTATGATTTTCCGGATGCATTGAGATCATACTTGGAAGTTTTATATAACTCAGATATTAACTATTTTTGAATTCATCTTGATAAGAACATATATAATATAATATAATATATTTTTTTTTTCTTTTATTTGTTTATTTTTCTTCTTCTTTTTCTCTACATATGAGAAATCCATTCCTGAAATTATGCTACGTATTTTATTATATCATACAAACACACACACACACACACACACACACACAGATACACTATTATATGCCCATTCGTTCTTTCTTTCTTCCTTTCTTTCTTTCTTTCTTTCTTTCTTTTTTTTTTCTAGCGTTTCTATTTCTTTTTGTTTTTCTTCCCTTCGCTTTAGCGATTCACAGAGCCAAGTCCGCGTCATGAATGATTGAACGCAAAGCGTAAGAGGGTGAACTGCAGCTTCTCTCCTCCTCGGAATAATAACATACGGGGTGAGAAGCATGAAAGAGGACGTACTTACACGTTTTCCCTGTCGAGCGAACGATATCACTGAAATTTTCTCTCAGAATTTCACCACCCGTATATCTTTGTATATACTTATACTTACACCTGTATATATAAAGAGAGAGAAAAAAAAGAAAAGAAAAAATACTCAAAAGTGATGATCAATCAAACGCATATACAAGTTTAATACTATCTTATTAATTTTTATTAAACTATATATAAGTAGACTCGCCGAGGATTATTTTTTTTTTATAAAATATCTTTTTACTTTTCCAATTTATTATATTTTTATTTATTCAACATTCATTAACATACACCGAATACTAAAGAAAGAACGTTAATATTACTAGCTATGGAAAAATTTTTTATGAAAAATTATTTCCCTACGAAACAGATTTATTTATTCATTAATTTTCGAGTGTCACATACGTTAATCTTTCTTTTTTATTTTTTAATAGCAACAGCATATAACGTGGGTTAAAAATGCACTTTTTTTCTTTTTCCTTTTCTTTCTTTCTCTTTTTACACAAATCCATCTTATTCTGCATTCACTTGTATTCACGAAATTCTAAAGAAAGAAAAAATATTCCTCCGCATACGAAATTTATTTATTTATATTTTCTTTCTCTATTTTTAGTTTTCATTTAATCCAACGCACTTCTAGTGTCACATACGTAAATCTTTCTTTTAATAAATAACAACAACATATACTTAATCCATGGGTTAAAATCTATGAGTTTGTTTCAAACTATTCACTTAAATCGATCTCACATGTACCATTGTCGTAATAACATTGTCTCGTATCGTTGAAACAGGGTGAGGGGGCATGTTGGTGTGCCGGCGGTTGCTGCTGATCGCAGCCGCGATCGCGGCCTCGATCGAGGTTGGCTCCGCTAGTTATCGCTCGAGCATATCCTCGGACAACTCTGGCAATCCTGGAACGACGTCGTCCGAGGTATCCTCTAGCAGCCCGGAAACGAGCGGCTCGCCAACCGAAATCGCCGAGACGATCGTTTGCAGACCATCCGAGTATCTTTGTGGTACTGGCCATTGCGTTGCACAGGACAAATATTGCGACGGCGAAAATGACTGCGGTGACAAGTCGGACGAGCCACGATACTGCACGCGTGAGTAACCCAACAATCATCTTTATGGTTTCAAAACTCGTTTTGTTAAACGACGAAAGTTCTTTTTTCTCTTTTTCATATCCTTTTTATATCTTGTTTTTCTTTCCTCTTCTCTTTTAATTTTCTTTTACAACTGGAACGTGATTCGTCTTGTTCCTTCTTTTTCTTTTCATTTTTCTTTCTTTCTCTTTTTTTTTTCTCTTTTTCATTTCTATCATTTCATCAAAGAAACGTAATATCTCATTCTACGTTTCCCTTCTTTTTTTTTTTCTTTTTTCCTTTTAGAGAGAGAAAGAAACAAATTTTTTGTCCTCCCTAAATTTTCTTTTATAAGAGGAAAATATTCTTTTTTCTCTCTTTCTCTATAGTTTTCAGATTGCAGTGAAACGTCCACTTTATTATAATGTTCTTCAACGTTGTCTCGTGAATTCGGTTATATGTGTATGTAAATGAAACGTAACGAAAAAAAGAGAGAGAGAGAGAGAGAAAAGAAAGAGAAAAAGAAAATAAAAATGTCGACGTGCATAGTACGACAATTACATAAACGTCAAAGCTCGTAGTCATCGTTAGATTGTTTTTTTTTCTTTCTCTTCCTCTCTCTCTCTCTCTCTCTCTCTCTCTCTCTCTCTCTCTCTCTCTCTCTCTCTCTCTTTCTCCCTTTCTCTCTCTTTCTCTCTCTCGATAAGAACTGATCTAATTACGTCCCAGCAACGGTCAGCGAAAATTCGAGCGGCTAGGTGATATCATTCGTCCGATTGGATTTCTACCGGTCATAGATGCAGTTAAAATTCTATCGGTACGGTCGAACGGACGAATCGCGAGTGAAATTTTTATGAAAGCTACGTACGTATCGTTCCCCCGTCATAACGGAATTCGCCGTCGTTATTAGTTTCAACGTGACCAGGCCGTTTGTTTTTAACATTTCCAAATCGAGACGAAGCAATAACGTCTCATCCTGACACGTACGTATTTGTTTTTTTTCTCTCTCTTTTTTTTTTATTTTTTATTTATTTTCTTTTTATTATTTTTTTTTTTTTTTATTTCGAACAAATGGGACGATCGTGCCTAACGGTTTCCTCCGATATTTCTAACGAGTCATGATTTTTTATAATTCTTTGCTTACACGCAACGTTTTAATAGAATGATGTTTAATGTTTACATTTAATTTTTAATATCTTTCCTCGCAGTTTCAACAAATGTTAAAATATATATTCCAATAACGTTTTCTAATACGTTCGTATAATTTAATTTCCACGAAATATGAAAGAAATGTAAATATGATTCAATAAAAACTTTGGGAATCAAAATATCGTAGAAAATGATTTTTATCACACATCGATTTCGTGTTTTCTAATTTCTTTTTTTTGTTTTTTTTTTTTAATATTTGAAAAATTCATCGCATGTCTGCTTTTTTGCTCTTTTTACCTTTCGCAAAAATTTCAAAAAATATCTCGTATTCCAAATTTAATAGATCTTTACGGAATGATTTTGTTTACGAAATAAAATTGTTCTAGTATGCGACCGAACGCTGTACCGTTTGTTTATAATATTTCAAAACAGAGAGACAAAGCAATAATGTCCCATTGTGAGACGTTCTTTTTTTGTCTTTTCTCATTTTATTATTTCAAACAAATGGAGGATAGTACCTAACAATACTCTCCAATATTTCTAACGAACAATGATTTTTTTATCGTTCTCTATATGCACGCAAGAATCCTATATATGACATTTTAATGGAATAATATTTAATATTTATATTTAATTTTCAATATCTTTCGTCGTGGGTTCAATGAATTTTAGAATATATATTTCCATAAGATTCCTTAATATGTTTATATAATTTAATTTCCACGAAGCATGAAAGATATATAAATATAATTCAACAAAAACTTTGGGAATATCTCAGAAAATGATTAATGTCACACTTTAGATTCTTGAAACAATGTTTTTTAAATATCTGAACAATGCATCAGGCGCTTGATTTTTTTTGCAAACAATTTTCTTTTTTCGAATCTTTAAAAAATTCATTACGGACATCATTTTTTATTCTGTTCGTTTTTCCTTTCTTTTGTAAATTTCAATTTCGATTTTTACAGTTCATAACGGTATGATCTTGTCTACGAAATAAAATTGTTACAGCATGCAACCGAACGTTGTACGGTGACGTCGGTCGGACGTACAGAATGGAAGTCCGTCGGCCGAGGAAGGATCGACTGCCATTCTTGTGTCACCTCAACTTCACTGCCGCCGGCTCCGATCTTGGTGATCTAGTTCAGGTCTGAACAACAGGAAAGATATATAGAATACACATACGTACACGCATATATTTAAACATAAAATATATATATACATATACATATATATAATCATCAATTAAATTTAGACGAAGTCAAAGAAATCAGTTTATATATATATATATATATATATATATATATATATATATAATAATAAACACGATGACTTTAATAAAAATATACAAGAAATATTACTTTTACTAGAAAACTATATCATGCATTATATATATATATATATATATATATATATATAAATATACACATTTAAATTTAGCCAAAAATATTATATTATTTAATATCATCTTATTAATTGAAAAAGTATCGAACGTATTTAATTTTTACGATTATTATAACATCACACGTTAAACGAATGTAAATGAATGTAAATTCTACAAAAACAAGCGAAAATTACTTTTACAAAAAAAAAATATATATATATACATGTATATGTACGTGTATGTAAAAATATATATGTATATGTATATATATGCATATATACATGTTCGTAGAAAATTAAAGTAACGCTGACTATGGGGTATCAAGTGAAAAGATACTGTCATGGGTCAGACACGGGCGTCGCCCGAGGTTCCTGGCCACTCCCGTTAGAACCCAGAAAATTTATTGTTCCGTTTTCTCACGATTTCCATCTCTCATCTCTTTTCATTTCTTTTTTTCTATCTTTTCCTCTCTCTTTTTCTGTCTCTCTCTTTCCCTCTGTCTTTTTCTCTATCTATCTATCTCTATCCTCTATCTTTATCTCTATCTCTATCTCTATCTCTATCTTTATCTTTCTCTCTTTTTCTCTTATTCTCTTTTCTATATCCGCTAGGCAAATTAAAAGGATTCGCGTGCCAACTAAAATATTCGCTCACCTCGAATATTCGCGTACGTATATTATATGAGTGTACTTTTGTGTGGTATACGTATATATATATATACATATCTACGGATATATATATATGTATGTATGTGTTTATATATATATATATATATATATATATATATATATAGACACACACACACACACAGATACAAAAGGTGGCCTATTTTAATCTACAGGGTGAACGGTAAAACGTAGCCAATCGGAAATGTCTCGTTTAAGAGTGTTTTATCATCAGTGCACTTCGTAGATTTGTTTGTTTCACTTCGTGTAATTTACCGATTGTATTTCACTTTTTTTTGGTTTTTCTCTTTTTCTTCCTTTTTTTTTTTTTGTTTCTCTGATTCGTTTTCTCCTTAATTTAGGTACTCTTCGAACAAATCGCGCGTATCATCTGTTTTTTTTTTTTTTTTAATCCTTCGCCCTCCCCTTCAGCTTTCCCCGGATGTAAAGTACTTTACGAAATAGACGTCCATTTTTTATCGTAGAGATTAAAATGGATTTTCTCCTGTACGTGAACCCACGCGCACGCACACGAGCACACAGACACACAGATACACACATTAACAAACATACAGTGAAGTACGTTCGATGTTAACGATGAAATATCTTGCGTGATGGGAGTACAGCTTTTTTCTTTTTTTTTTTCTCTTTTTCGAAACTAAATTAAAAAATGGCAAAAAATGAGAAACACTTTGAAACGCAACTATGATAATAGATTAATAATAATAATAATAATAATAATAATAATAATAATAATAATAATAATAATAATAATAATAAAACAATAGCAAATTTTTCGTTTCGTGCTGCGATTTGTATTAATCAATATAAGCAACTTTTTATCAAGTTAAGAGCAAAGAGGAAATAATAATTATAATAATCATAATGATAATACAAATAACAATTATCATTATTTTTATTATTATTATATTATTATTATTATTATTATTATTATTATTACTATTATTATTATATTTTTAGAGAAATATATATGATCAAATGAAATAGAGAATGACGAATAATACTTCCTGTTACAGTTAACGTTCGACACGTTTACGGTCGGTCGATTTCTATCTTTCACGTCAGAAGGATGCCCGGATGGTTTCATGAGTATTCGCGAGGAGGGTCGTCCAGCGACAGGTGGACAATGGTGTGGCAGTGCTTGGGGTTACACGGTTTACTACAGCGAAACACCCTCCATCAATCTCACTCTTTACTTGCAACGCTTGCCCGAGGAGGTAAACGAGACTTTCTTTCGATCAAATTTAACCCAACACGATGTGTTCTCATCTATCTTGACAATTTATTTTGTTATATATCTATCTATATACATATATACATACATATATATGCTACATATAAAATTTAATAAAGTCGTGTTTAGTAATTTGTTAGTTTAATGAACACCGAATACATCGGGAACAAACGAAATTTTATTGAGACTATAAAAAGATGTAATCTCATTCTAAAAAACATATTATATATATATATATATATATATATATATATATATATGTCACTATATAAAAAATGTATATGTATATAAAAATATATATATTTATAATTAATATATAATATATATATAATATTAATATGTACAATATAATTAATATATTTAATAATTAAAAATTAAATATTTATATAATCTCTCTCTCTCTCTCTTTCTCTCTCTCTCTCTCTCTCTCTCTCTCTCTCTCTCTTTCTCTTTCTCTCTCATTCACACACGCACAGACACACACACACATTTATTTGAAATCATTCCATTGAGATCGAATTAATTGTACGAATAAGTTTAAACAATATCGACGTTATGATCGTAACGTGGTTGTCATAAGTAACCCATATAAAAACTCAACAAACAAGGTTATTATTAATCATTCGAAGTTTATGCACACGGTAATGTAATTGAAGATGAAACGCGTTTCCACTTGAAACAGGATATTACTCATCACGATGGTAGTAACTTCGAGGATCGTTCTCGTCGTTGATCAAATTATTCCAATTAATCCGTCTCGATAATCTTAGGAAAGTGAAACGAGCGAATAAGGAAGCAAACGATAGATATCGGTCGAGAGAAAGAGAGAGAGAAAGAGAGAGAGAGAGAGAGAGAGAGAGAGAGAGAGAGAGAGAAATAGAGATAGAGTTAGCCGTAGGATAATAATAGCTAGAGATTTAGGGTAATAATCTTGAATTTTAGGGGATCGGTTACAACTTCGACTTCCAACTGTCGTACAAGTTTCTCAGACGGAGCGAAGCACATCTAAGGTACGGGAACACAAGTATGGCCACTTGGCGGGGTGAACTAGTAAATGGTACCTACTGTGATCGCGTATTAACCAAATGCGACACTCGTGCCTGCCGACTTCAGTCACCGAACTATCCTGGCGTCTATCCCAGGAACGTCACCTGTTACTATCGCGTAGAACAGAATCGTGCACCTCCTGGGCACAGAGCACTCCTTGCTGTCAGTCAACGGAACAGCCACAAGATACACATTAAGGATCAGATCGTCAAGTACGATAGAAGTCAACGTATACTCAGGTACGTTCTTTTATTTTTCTTTCTGTTTCTTTCTTTCTCTCTCTCTCTCTGTCTCTCTCTGTTTTTGTTTTCTTGTTTTTGTCTTTATCTATCTCTGTATCCGTCTCTTTCTTTCTTTCTCCACGTGTGTTTATCCGTTTGTTTATCTGTCTGTTATACATTTGACCCGGTAACTATGAATGTGATTTAAATCATATACATAAATATGTTTTTCTTTTTTTTTTTTTTGTTTTTTTACTTACTTAGTCATTCACATGTTTCCATTTCATTTATCGATTTGATGAATTATTTAAAAATTATTTTTCTATATAGGCAAACGGAATAATAAAAAGAAAAGTAGTAAAATGTGATAATTCTTTGCAAATTAATTTGTTGATTTTTAACAAGAATATCCGGTACGAGACGAGACGTCTTTTTAATATATCATATGACATATAACCACTTTCCTTATTAATCGGCTCATTTAGCTCATTTGTTTTAGAACTAAGTGAGCTCGTTAAAACAGTGAATATCAATTATCATTTGTCTCTTACAATGATTAAATCAAATGATTTTATCGATCGTTAAATTTTAACCGATCGAAGTTGCCGTATTGATAACTCTTATTTGACGATTACTACTCAGAATTTGTACAAACTAAACCAGTTTTATTGTGTGTATGTGCATTTTTTTTTTTGCTATTTAACTGTTGTACAAGGTGTAATCATTGAAAACAATAATTTTTAATTTCTAGCTAAACGATGATCGAGATAAAATCGCAAAAGATTAAAAATGTGATAATTTAAAAAAAAAAAGATATTGTTTTCATCGACTTGTTATATATCGTAAATAAAATAAATTAAAAATAATAACGAGTGAACTATTTTTCGTTCTCAAGTATCCGTCATATCACCGGTCGTTGGTAAAAGTAGGTCGATAGTTCTGGTGTTAAGTACTAACTATGTATATACTAACATAACAAACACCAGATTTGTACTACGATAAATCATAAAAAAAGAAAAAAATAATTTTTTTTTTTTTCGAGGACTGATGTCGTGGAAATAGGTCAGTGGGTCTAGTGTTAAACCTTTCGAGCAATGAGATTTTTCTAATGCTAACCAACCACGTAAACGTGGTAAATTTAAATGATATATGCGTTAGCATGATCTTTTATTTCTTTTTTATTTTTTTCTTTTTAGAAGTTTTTATTACTTCAAAAAAGAAAAAAAAAAAAACGATAAAGATCAAAGATTAATAAATACAAAAGGGGGAGAGAAGAATCTCGAACAAACGTAGTATGTCACGCATCGCGATGATGATGAGATTATAATGACAACAATATTATAGATATCAACGATAATAAACGATGATTGTCGTTTATAAAATTAAAACTCATATTGTCAATGGAAACGCAAAATTTCAATTACCAGATAGAACGCTTTGCATAATTTATGCAATATACCAATGTAATTCGAAATTGGCGGGACTTTTCGTCCCACTTGAAATATACGTGCGTATATATATATACATATATATATATATGTATGTATGTATGTATATATGTGTGTGTGTGTATTATAGGTAAGCATTGTATATGTACGAACAGGAGAGTTTAAAATCGAATTAAATTTCCCGCGCGTATCATCCGCGTCGTGGTCAATAATAAATCTTCCGACGTTCCTATAAATGCGTAATCGGGGTTGTCCAGGGTGAGTAGATATGGGGAAAGGGATGGCGATGTTGGTGGTGATGAACCGAAAGGTCCGAGAGTAAAATCGTGAAAAATCGACGTCGTTTATCCTATCAACGCGTTTTATTTACTAACAAACGGAGAATATATCGAGAACAATGGCGGACATCGCCATTATCTACGTTTCTCTCATATTCGTTGTCATTCGAATCCAAAAAAAAAAAAAAGGGAAAAAAAGAAAAATAAAAACAAAGAGGGATATAAAAAAGATAAAAAAATAAAAATTAAAAAAGATAAAATAAATAAATAAATAAATAAATAAATAAATCCAATTTCGAAAAGATAGCACGTACCCGATCTTTTTTTGTGGAATATTTTTCCGATTCAAACTAAAGATACACTTCAACGAGAGAAACTTGTACATTTTGTTATAGTATTTTTCTTTTTCTTTTCTTTCCTTTTTCTTCTATTTCTCATTTATTTTTTCTTTTATCTCTTTGCAGAGTTTGGGATCAGTGCAACGTAGTACAAGATTACTTAACAGTGTACGATGGTGGCTCCACCTCCGACAGGGTCCTCGTGAGATTGTGTGGCGGGGACGCAGTACCGGATATTGTCAGTAGTCACAACACAATGCTTTTGGAATTTCACACCTCGCCATACGATAATCCGTTTCACCCTGTTCCTTTGTCGTTCCTTCCAGGATTCGAGCTTGAAGTTCAGGTGAGATTATTCGAGAATTTTTCGATTCGTCGTTTCTATCTTTCTTTCTTTCTTTCTTTCTTTCTTTCTTCCTTTCTTTTTCTCTTTTTTTTTCCTTCTTTCTTCCTTTTTTCACATTTCAACGAGACTTAGCGATTCATCGAAATCGAGCAAATCCGACCGATAGGATCAAAACTCAAACTAAATTGAATTTTTCGCTTTATCCACGAACGTGTTTAATTTGATCAATAGCATTGAAAAAAATTTTCTATAAAATATAAACGTTCGTCAATTAACTCGTTCTATTTTTTCAACGTATCACGAATCTTGTGTGCATATGTGTGTGTATGTATAATTGAAATAAACTTAGGTAATTTATATTCAATAAAAAGATTGAAATAAGATCAAAATATATTTTCGATAGACAAATCCCAATGGTGATTTTAAGAAACACTTTATATGCATATACCTATCATAAGAGTTTAAACTTTGATTTTATCCGATATCGCTCATACGAATTCATCGAAATCTCTTAGGTGCTATTCGTCGACGAGAAATCCCGTAGCTTCGTGAAGGAGAACGACAACTGCGACTTTTATATATCGAGCGACGAAAGCTCGTTGGGAATACTGGAGAATCCGAAGCATTCTCTACCGCCGAACACTACTTGCCGTTATCACTTTCAAGGGAAACTAAACGAGATCGTTTGGCTTTCCTTCGTGAAGTATTACGCAGCCAGTGCTGAACTTGCCGCGAATCTTCACACCGGTGCCGATTGTAACGCTAAGTTGCTGATATGGGATGGCGATCATGCTTCGAATAAGCTCGTTACAAATCGTAAGGTATGATATTTCTAAAAAGTTGATTGTTCCGATCGAACGTGATAATATTTTTCGATGTAATTTTCAAGGATCACTTTTTCCTGATTTAGAATTGCGATAGATTTGATAAAGAAGATGATGATGGTAATACGGGAATTGTTATATCACGGTTGACATCGTATAAAATCTAAAAGTTTATACTGATTTAACGATTCAGTTTTATCTTAGTCTTAAAATTTATTTTTGCGATTATGAACATTTTCTTTTTTTATGGAAGACCTTTCCTTAAATATCTTTAACGAAATAATTACGATAGACTAATTCAAATGTAGGTTATTAAATTAAATTAAAAACAAATATGACGAATGTCTGTTAATATGGGATTCAAATTTCATTTCCCACTTGCCTGACTGGACGTATATAAATTATTTTGAATATAATAAAAACATGTAATCTTTGTGATTTCTCTTTCTAAAATTTACAAATCATTGTTCTGATTGAATTAGTTACTTTGTTTGTATAAAAGACACTTCAATTTTATATATTTTTTCATATCTTTCTATCGCATTTATATCGTTTATGATATTCGATTTAATGATTGTTATTAAATATATACATATATATATATATTTATAAACATAATTAACATTATTCCCATATTACAATTCAATTTCTTCAAATTTAAATTTTGCAATATCAGCGATCTATTTCGCTATATCTTTTGACCAGTTCAATTTTTTACTTCGATACTTTGGAAAAATACAAACAAGAGATTTACATGAAAAATTCTATACATGACATTAACATAATTCATTACCAATAATTTTCTTGATTTAGAGTCCCATAAAAAAAAAAAGACCTTCCAATATTATCACCTCTTCCTTCTCCTCCTCCTCTACGTGTGTCGAGATATACGCGAATATCAGATATTTTCGATTTTTCTCGTATAATCAGATCAAACGTTATGCGAAAAGAAAATTGAACTTGTTCCAGTCACGTCCCAGTTCAACTGAAAGCTTACAATATCTAAATTGTCCCTTCGTCTATGGACTATGGTTAGATGATAAAGTATTCTTATTTCAGAACATCACATTGATGGGCCAATTTTGTAAGGATGACATTCCACGACTATGCGATCACAGTCTTTTACGTAATAGCAGTCGTCACACGCGTCCTTGCAGTCTGACCGAGAGTTACGTTTCAACCGGTAGGGATCTAACCTTGGAACACATTCTTCGTCAAGGAAGTGCACTTTATCCGATAAGCTTCGTCCTGCGTTATGAATTCGTGCACGAAGCAACGTCCTGTAATCACGTTTTCTCAATGGCATCAGCAACATCCTCATCTTCCACGTCATCGTCGTCATCATTCTCATCATCTTCATCTTCGTCTTCGTCTTCGTTATCGATCATCTCGAACTTTGGAAAGTTCACGTCTCCTAAGAGCGTGTTTCTCTATGGCCGAGGTGGCACGCAAAATCTTAGCTGCGTTTACAGATTCGAGTCCGAGCCCGAACATAGAATAGAGTTATCCATTGATAGAGCTTCCTTCGGTGATAAGATCTGTACCTCTTACATCGATCCACTCGTCAATCGATGGACTTGCGATAGACGTATTGGCGAGCCAAGAAAGTTTGGTATAGCCGAACTCGTCATTGCCGAGTATCCTTGGCACGAGGTTGAATTGGTAAGTCTCCGATGATCTATGAAATATAAGCTTTTGCGTTTACCTTTACGATTATATACATATATTTATATACTTCCTTTCAAGATTAAACAGCAAACAACGATTTCAATGATTACAATGGCTGATATCGATTAAAAGGGATTATCCTAATTTCATAATAACAAATGCTTATCGAATATTACAAGAAGTTTTCTAATCTGCGAAAAATAACGATTAAATTAATCTCATCTAGGAAAATGTAATTTTTTAACATTTACAGGTACGCGACTGTTTATGCTCGAACGTTAGCGAAAGGATCGTATTGAGGAGTCTAACGTCTAACGTCATCGAAATTAGATTTACGGTGACATTAATGAACGTAACGCAAGACTACAGAGATTACTTTTTCGAAGGGGAATATCGTTTCGTTCCGATGAACACGGAAAACAGCGAGCAGGGTTGCTCGACGAAGTTGGAAGAGCGTCGATTGCGTGGTACCAGTGGTGAGATATCACTTAGAAGTCCGTTGCCACGTGTAATACCTGGTGTCGCCGCGGTCGAAGAGATTCTAACGAATACGGAAGATCTAACGGCAACCCAATGCGTGAACGAGCCCTGGCTGATAGAGCCCGAGGACGCGCGTATGAACTTTCTTTATCTACGAACCGCTGGTTATAGCATTAATCTCGACAACGTTGAAGAGTGCACGACACTCAATCGAATAATCGTATATTCGGCGGCGAATACTAAAGAACGGAGTGTTATATGTCCAGAGGGTGGCGTCGATACCAGCCGAACCGTCGACTTTTTCTCCGGCGGTTGGAATTACAGTGCGGTTAATGCTACCGTTGCGATGCAACAACATTCGAGAAGCTTCGTCGTTGAATTCCTTCAAAGAGAACCGGGTTTTTATGCTGTTACTTGGATGGCTATCTCGAAACGATCGCCCACGTCCAACATTGGTTCTAACCCTTTTACCATCTCACCTACGGAGGAATGTCCTTATAGGTGTGACTAATGAAACTTATTATAAATAAATCGATATATCCAATGTCTCTCCGATTATAAATACGAAATTTTGCATTTTCTCTATTTTAAAGGTGTCCCGAGATTCAAGCGTGCATCAATCAGGTCCTTTGGTGCGACGGTGTACGTCACTGTCCATCCGGTTTCGACGAGGAGGAGGCCAACTGTTCGTATCGTTTCGGTGTAACATTGCTTTACGTCGCTGTTGGTGCCGGTGCCCTTGGTATATTCCTCATCCTTTTGTTAGCGACCGGTTGTCTTAAGTATTGCCTATATCGTCACAAAACGCGAAAGAAGAAGAAGAACGCTGCGCTCAATGTAAATCATCACGTCAATCATACTCACCATAATAACGGTTTGACTGGGAGCAGATTAAGTGGACGTTACAATCTTCCGACACCGCAGGAAATGTATTTGGAGAATTACGGGAAGGATAGTATTTGTTGACAATACGCCATTACCAATATCGAGACCACCGTGTGAATAGTTTGGATTTTTAATCTGCCTACCTCGCTGAAATAGAACGCGTGAAAGAGAATTATCGACGGGGAATAAACGAAAAAGGTTGGATAAACGAAAGAAGAAAAAATTATAAAAAAAAGAAAAAAAATATACAAAAAACGAAAAGCGAAAACGAAGAAAGAAACGAAAGAAGAAAAGATCATTGACGACAGAAAAATGGAAATTATCGACGGAGTATTTATCGGCGAGTACGCGCTGAGAGGAGTTCTGCTGCGTTGTTTCATTCTTTATAAATCCTTTTTAAAGTCTGTTCGACGCTCGAACAAATTTCAACATACCAAACGCAACAATGACTTTTTAGAACGTGCTTGTTCCGTTAACTGGATCTAACAGCGTTCGAGAAATGCACGAAAAACGCGAGAATTTTATTTTTTTCTTTTCCTTTTCTTTTCTTTTTCCTTTTTTGATTTTTTCTTTTATCTTTTTTCTTCTCTCTCTCTCTCTCTCTCTCTCTCTCTTTCTTTCTTCTTTTTCCTTTTCTTTTCTTTTCTTTTCTTTTATTTTCTTTTCTTTTTTTTTTTTTAATTACCGTGTTCCCCCTCGCTATACAAGGATAGCAAGAAGATAAAAATTTCATCGATCGTCAAGAAACGTCGTCCTACTTGTCGAGCTCATCTCTCGCATTAGTCTCACTCTCGCGATAGAGACCGACCAAGTTCCATTATCCTCGAAAAAGAGGATTATTATCCATGAGCAACGACGGCAGACTTAAATACGCGCGTTTTTTAGTAAATAATAAATGCGAGCTGCGGAAAGTGATGATCAGGAGGGGGCATTAGCGTGATCTGCTTTTTGCAACAAAGTCGAAAGCTGCCGGAAGAAAGAGACGGAGAGAAAAAAAAAGCAAAAAAGAAAGAGAGAGAGAGAGAGAGAAAGAGAGAAAGGGAACGAGAAAGAAGAGCGAGTTTTTTTCTCAAAATCTCGTTCTCTAAATTTGCGAAGAATGTCTTTTTTTGATAAAAATAAGTGAAAAAAGAAAAAAAGAAAAAAAAAAGGAGAAAAGAAAATAAAAGGACTCAAAACAAGCGTATCATCTCGAACGACCAAGATAAAAAAAAAAAAAAAGAAAAAAGTAAGAAAAAACCATGAGAGGCATCTAATGCAGCTTTTTCTCATTCACGCTATAGTCATTGCGTCATGCTTTTTCGAATAATATCGAAAAATATATTTTTCACTCTCGTCTTTCTCGTCTCTCGACAAGAAAAAAAAATACATAGTAAATAATAAAATAAACAAACAAACAAACAAACAAACAAACAAACAAATAAATAAACAAGTAAATAAACAAGTAAATAAACAAATAAATAAATAAATAAAAGAAAATTAAAAAGAACGAACAAACTTATGTCGTGATCCGTCGATATAGGCATTATTATTTTATCACGGGCGACCTTACGAAGGACCGCGCACACATACATATATACGTACACATATATCGCGTTTTGCGTGCGTTCACGAAAACGCGTGTATACATGCACACAAACACAGAAACACACACACACACGCAGAACGTACATGATTCCTATTATACCTAATCCAACTTTATAATCATTTAAAGGCGAACGGTATTAACGCATAGATAAAAATCGCACGTGTAATCTAGGTTTGATTATCGATCGAGCAAAGCTTGGACCGACCGGTAGAGTTGGATGTATGTATAGTTGAAATTATTGTTTAAGAAAGAAAAGATAAGAAAAAAAGAAAGAAAGGAAGAAAAGAAAAAGAGAAAAGAAATGATCGACAAAGTTGATACACCATACTCGTGTGTTCATGCGCGAGGAAAGAAAAAACAACACGAAGGAGAACAACGGAAGAAAAATAAAAAAAAAAAAAAAAAGAGAGAGAAAGAAAAGAAAAATATTTACAATTAGTCGTGATCGAAGGGAAAAAAGATCGGACTATAACGATTTAGTGGGCTATGATCGAATGCTGTGATAGAAGTAAGCGTATCAACAATCGCACAGGAATTCCTTCGCGTGTTACTCCTCTTTGATATTTAAATGAGGAGGAGAACCTTCCGATCATCGTCGGATATGGATATCGATCTTTCAAGTCCTTTTTCTTATCTGATCGTTATCCAATAAAATATAGGACACTTATACATATAAAAATATATAAAATATGTATATCTTTAGCAAAACTATCGTCCAAAAACGATCGCGATCTCGTTCGGTGAACATCGAATTTGTAAATCGAACGAGAGAAAATTTCTCGTTTCCTTTTTCGTTTTTTATTTTTTGTTTCTTTTCTGTTTGTTTGTTTGTTTTCTCTCTATCTCTCTATCTCTATTTCTCTTTTTCTTTCCTTATTTCTTTCTCTTTTTTCTTTCTCTTTTTCTTTTTCTTTTCTTCGCCCGAGAAAACAGGACGACGTCCAAAAAAAAGTATTGCGACTTTTCTTACTTACGTATTTCTCCAACGCGCGAGAGGAGATTCGCGCAATGCGTTAAAAAAAATGAAGAGAAGGAAGAAAGAAAGGAATAAAGAAGAAGAAACGATTTATGTAAATCCAAACAAATAACTGCCACGTTGTCCTTTATTATTTAGACTTTTTATAAAATTTCTACGATATCGTTGCGATCTTTTTATCAATTATCGAGCCTCTAGACTCTATTATTATTATTATTATTATATTCTAGATAAAATGAGATAATTTATAGTCATTTACATATCGAGTCTTTTAAATATTCCCCGATATCATCTTTTACTCGCCACTTACACACTACTTACCATCGGCCGATAACTCTTTACCGACGACATTGATTAGAATCGCATCAAGAGATAAAAGAAAATCGTTAAGTTCAATGCATAAATTAATATCCGAATTCGAGGATAATTTTCTAGTGTCAACGATTGAAAAATATTTACGTACTTATGTATGTATGTATGTATGTATGTATGTATGTATGTATGTATGTATTTATTACACATACCTGTGAGAATATATCTTGGACCTCTAAACGACTAAAGAAAAGTATTGTAAAAAAACGAAAGACCAAAGGGACGACATAAAAGAAACCAAAAAAAAAAAACAAAAAAAAACAAAATGGAAATGGAAGAAAGAAACAAAGGAAAAAAGAATAAGACGGAAAAGGACTCGTCGTTGCTTTTAAAAAATTTTCATAAAACGAACCCAAACGTGATAAGAGACGACCGATCGACAAATCCCCATAATCTGTTTACGAAAAACCGCACGAAGGTAAAGGGAAATAAGAAGAAGAATCATCGATTTATAGCAAATACGAATGAAAGGAATTCATATAAAGCGAAAACGAAAAGAAGAAAAAACGAAAAACCAAAAAACCAAAAAAAAAAAGAAAAAGAAAATAAAAAAACGCATCGTCGCGATGACAGCGGCAGATATAAACGCATGCATGTATGATGTAAGTACACGAAAAAAAAATAAAATAAAATAAAATAAAATAAAATAAAATAAAATAAATAAAAATAAAAATAAAATAAAACAGTAGCACCAACATGGTTTGCACACGTAGTTGAAGGAAAAAAAAAGAAAAAGGAAAAAAGAAAAGCGCAAAAAAAAAAAAGAGAGAGAGAAAAAAATACTGAAGGGAAAAGGAAAACGAAAAAAAAACAACAACAGGTGGGAGGCAAGAATTTGAATCAATGAGAGGCCTTGATTCAACGATCTTTCTAAGCAGAATCCTTACACGTTACACCACACATGATGATGTACTTGTAATTTCGTTGTTTATACATAGTTTCAATAAAACAACCACAACGGTATCGTTGAAAAGCTGCGACGATTTTTCTCTAGTTAACCAACGTTTCGAATACTTTTCAACAATTCGACAATTTCAATAAGTACGTACATATATATTTATATACATACATACATATATAATATATGCGTGTATATATGTATATATGTATTTACTTAGGTACGTTCGACGTAATGATATATACGTTTGTAGTGAGTGCGATTTGTAATGTATGTATACTCCTTCGATTTTACCTATTTTATTTTATTTTATTTTATTTTAATTTAATTTAATTTAATTTTATTTTATTTTATCTTATCTTATCTTATCTCTTTTCTTCCTTTTTGATTTTCTCTCTTCCTTTGTCATTTCGTGTCCCTCATATAGAAATGATTTCTCGTTTGAAAGGAAACGACGATTTCTTTCGTATGGCTTCGATACACCGAACATCGCACCCCTTTTTGGCACTTTGTTCGAAAAATCATTGTAATCGACGAATTGGTCTCGATCGTGACCGTATCTGCTAATTGTATCGATTTCTGCCTTTCCACTGGAACGATTACTTTTCTAGAGGACGTCTTGAATTTGAAATAAATTTTACATTGACTAACGAACCACCTTTCCTTTTTCATTTTCTCTTTATCTTTCTCGTTTATACATTCTCGATATCGAGAATTACGTTTCGAAATCTAACAAAATTCATTAGTCTTACGTAGATTAGAACGTTGAATTTCGTGAGCACGAAAAGTTGTAAATTTCGATTTAGAATTGGAAAAAAGTGGCGTGTATATTTATTTTTAGCGACGAGTAATAGCACGTTGTATTTTTTTATTACGAAAACTAGAACGTTTCGATGTAATCCGTCACGAAAAGAAACGCGTTTCGATCATTATTCGTAAAAAGTAGCAACGTTTCACTTCTGAAACACGCTCACTTCGTAAGACTAATTAATTAAAGGTAATTTAGATAAAAATAAAACGTACTACTTTTCGTAGCAATATCCAAAATAAGTTAATATTGTTCGTGACAAATTATGAATCGTGCTGGTTATATCACGATTAACGTTAAATATGCTAATTCCCGTGAACGTAATCGAAATATGCTTCTATTCGTGACGGAATATTAAAGCGTCCTAGTTTTCATAGTCACCTATACAGAGTGTATCGACGTGTGTTACGAAATGTAACGCGTTTCATTAGTCTTACGTAGATTAAAACTTTGAACTTCGTTACCACGAAAAGCAATAAGTTTCGTTCCTGAAAAGTGATACGTATTTTCGCTTTTAGCGAAGAATATTAGTCGTGTTTTTTGACTAGAAAAACTACAACGTTTCGATGTAATTCGTCACGAAAAAAAAACGCGTTTCGATTATTGTTAACGAGAAGTAAATAACGACGTTTCACTTTTGAAACGCATCGATCTTTTAGTTTAAGACTAACGAACGTAATTAATCGAACGTGAAAATGAAACGTGCTCATTTTCCTAACAATTTCCAAAATAAATTAATATTATTCGTGTAAAACGTATTATCTTTCGCGGAAGACATTTTTAAACGTGCTTCTTTTCGTAATAAATATGTTCATTTTCGTAAGACTAATGAAAAGCATTTTTTTTTTTTTTTTTGTTTTAACGCACGTCAATAAGTAATACGTTCAAACGTAATATTGTAACACTTCCTTCCAAGATGACGATATTCATAAACTCTATGAAGAGGAAATTCAGATGCGTTTTACAGGATACCCTGATGGAATGGAATCCTAACTAAACAACTTCTCAAACAAGTAGGTGTCATAGAGAAATGCATGACTTAATCAAAGGAATAGAATATGGATGTAGGACTCAGCTTGTTGGGATAATCCTTACTGGATATCTAATTTAGACGTTATCCATATTCTATGTCCGGTTCAAACAACGTCCCTAAATCAAAGATACTTGAGCATATTTCCAAATCTATGGTCTCTCTGTTTATCATCTCTGCGAATTCATTTCCATTTGCAAAAGGAAATTATACCGATTTTACATGTCATCCATCTTTTTTTTTTTTTTGTTTTGCTTTTTTATAGTTCAATATTATATTCTATAAAATAAGATAAACTCATATTTGTTATTTATTACTTTAAAACAATTACCATTTTTTTAATCAAGATTATTCGTTATTTCGAACTTTTATCATTGCGATCGAACGATGAGTCACGTTAAAAAGTTACAATTCATTAAAATTTCTCATCTTTATCGTATTATTCTCATCCAATCATCATAATTGAAGAACGCTGAATACGGTCAATATTTTACAATTAATGGACGATCCACTCTCTGCTATTGATTTTTTCTTTTCTCTCTCTCTCTCTCTCTCTCTCTCTCTTAATTAAAAATCATATATTCATATATATGTATTATTATTATGTTTTATCGATCTTCTCCTTTCTTTTTAACCATTTTTTAATTTCATAATAACAATTCTAAAAACTCGACTCACATTTTTTTATCCGATTGCTTAAATTATTTAATTAATTATATCACTCGATATATTTATTCTATAAAATATTCATTTTACATATCAATATTAACTGTTATTTTTTTTTTTTTTAATTATTATATTCAATTTCAAGTTTTAATTTGTCGTAAAAAAATATTCGTTTTATTGTTAAGATAAAACTTGCAACATTTATCATTAGCGCTGATGTCAACCTAACAAGATAGACGTAAGATCGGTAAGGCCCCTACCCATTAGAAATTCAAAAAAGTTTTACTTCCTGAAGGACAAAGAAACTTGGAATTTCTTGAATCGGTATGATTTAATATATATCGTGAATCACAAAACGTGATTAGCTTATATTAGCTTGTATTAGATCATTCTGTCGCTAGTGAACTAAACGAAAATATTTTTCTTTCGTACAACACGATTCGAAAAGAACTTTAAGATGATACATTTTTTCTCAATTCTTTTATTTTCGAAATTTTTAAGATCACATTCATTTTCTTTTTTTCTTTTTTTTTTTTTTTAAATAAACTTATAAATGTTTTTACGCTTATCTTTTAATAGATATTGGAAACACATTCGGGTAATATCACAAATAATATCTTTTTTCTTTTTCCCTTTGAATAAAAAAAGAAAAAAGAACATTAAAAATTTATATATATATATATATATATATATATATATATATATATATATATATACAGTTGAAAGAAATTTATGATACTTATTAACGAGGTATATATATCGCACGCTACGCAGTTGTACGCCTTCCGGAATTGCTTATATACGTAGATTAGTATTGAGTCATTATTGACTGTTTGTAAACATTTCTTTGTGTACGTTGAAACGCGTTTAATGATATTGGGAATTCTAACTATTGGAAAATATGCGACGGAAAATTAATTATAAATGCATACTTGTACATCAAATATCGTAAAAAGGATTATACAGTCATTTATTTTCCATTTTAAATGTACAACTGATAAACATCATTTTGAACATCGTTCTAATTAAGATAAAGAACGTTCTTTTTTAATGTTTCTTTGTTTCAAATGAAAATAAGAAATAATAATATCGAGAAAAGACAATAATATAATTAAAAATAATAGTCAAGATAATAATATAATAATATAATCAAAAAAAAAAAGATAATAATAATAATAATAATAATAATAATAATAATTTACTATGATATAATACTTGCCGAATTTGATGACTTCGGGAAAGAATAGAGCTCCTTTAGAACCACGTTATATCACACGAAACATATTTTCAATCGGACACTAATAATAGAATAATCAAACAATAAACTGATCACGTTTCGTAATATGCCTAGTACACATGTCGAATAACTTCACAGTACTCTTTTCGGTAAAAAAAAAGAAAGAGTGAGAGAGAGGATAATAAACTAAAGCTATGATTGGTGGAGATGAAATCGATTAACCAATCACCGTCTTGAGATTGAAAATATAGAATATTCGTATTTTCCACGATCTCGACAATGTTTAAAATTAATCTTTTATTTAAATTTCTTTCTTTGATTTAAAAAAAAAAAAAAAAAACAATAATAAAAATTAATAACGGTATAAGATTTATAAATAAAAGACGCAAAGAGAAAGAAATAAAGAAAGGAGGGAAGAGAAAGAGAGAGATATATGCGAATGAAGTTTCCTCTCGATGATTTTAATCGATATTTCATATCAATTTACGTTGCTTGCGATAATCGAAAAAATTAAAAGAACGCGGCGTTTACAAGTATTGAATATTTATCATCAAATATACATTGAATAACTGTGAATTTTTTTTTTTT
>NC_057691.1:949809-976205 GCF_014466175.1 Vespula pensylvanica | reverse complement strand
TTTTTTCTTTTTAACATATCTGTGATTTAAATCACAGAGCAAAACTTCTATGATTTGAAAAAGTGATCATAATTATTAATTTTTATATCATGTATCTCGATCAAATATTACAATCGAATATGAGTTGAGAAATGTATTGGTTTCACGTAGCACGTGTCATATACAAAATGCGTGGATGTTGGAAAATCGATTAAGAAATCATAATTAAAGTGAATTTTATAATTCCAGGGAAAATGTAGGTGAATATACATAGATCAAATATTATAAGGATTCGATTATATCATGATTTCGCATTAATTAAGGTCCAATACAACGTTAAATTTGTTATTTCTACGAACGGAAAGGAATTTGTGATTATTTTATCCATTATATACTTCAGGACTTTTAATTAAAAGGTAACACAATTAAATATTTCTTTTCATTGAAAGACTCTATTAATCTTTAGATAAATAATCTTTTCTTTTTTTTTTTTTTTTTCTTTTTTTTTCTCTCTTTTTTCCTTCGATTTCCATGTTCAATTCATTCAGGTAAAACAATTTATCTTGGCTAAGAAAGAATTGTCATTGATATAAAATCTAGATATTACACACACACATATATATATATATATATATATATATATGTATATTTATACATATATACATATATATATGTATTACGATTTTTATATTTGTATTTATTTTACAATTAAATAAAAAAGAATTACAAAGTAGTATATAAAAAATAATAGACTCATTGCTAGAAAAAGTAAATATGCGGACAAGAAAGAAATATTCTCTATCTCCTAAGACAAAAATTATAAGAAGAAATTCTAACCGTAAAAAAGAAAATTTATCAATCCAATATAAAAATTTACAATCAAAGTTAGGATTAAAAGATCTACGTATCATCTTGCGTGATATTGCTGCAGACAATTTAATTCCACCGCATCAGCAATATTTGATTACTAAAAGAATTAACTCTGCAAAGGTAATTAATAAACGTAAGATAAGTACAAATAAAAAGACCAATTTGAAGAAAGGAAAATCTTCAGTTAATGGTAATAAAAAATTAATACGTTCTAAAGTTAAGTATACTTCAAAAACTATTAAAAAAAAATCTTGCTTGAGAACTATTAGAAAACATGGCTCAAAGAAAAAAAAAGAAACGAAAAAAGAATTGGACAAACAATTAAATGTTGATACAAATTTATCATATACGAAAGAACGAGAAACTTGTTTCGTTAAACCCTTACCCTCAATTGATAATGACAATGTAGAAAAACGTAAATTAAATATAAATAACACTGTTGAATATACAGAGAAACATAAAAATACAAATTCATCTATTGTTACCAAGAGTTATAAAATAAATTTATTTTCTGATACATCTGATGAAAAAGTATCGATACCTGATACAAGTATTACAAGTGAATTAAAGAATCATGATTTAAATTCCAAAGAAAATCCAGATATTGACTTTATTAATAATCAAAATTTGAAAGATGAATATTTACATGAGAAAGCGTATAGAAAATTTTCAGAAGAGATGCAAATTGTTCCTTTGATCTCGGAAGATATAAAAAAAGTGGATGTTCAAAGTTCCAAGAAAGAAAAAATATTACCAGAAGTAATAAATAATATTTTAATTAAAAATATAATAATACTAGTAAAAGAACATGATAACAATAGTACGCACACGTCAAATGATTCACAGCATATGAATTATTCTACAGACACAATATCAAAAGTAAAAATTAATGAGTGTTCCTTGGTTGAAGAACCTAATAGAGTAATCGACCTAACAGTAGATAATGTACACGAATTTATTGAAAGTCGCAAACAGAGTTATCTGTTCCAATTACAAATTAATAATTCATCAAATATAGCTGCCACAAATGTTTGCAACTCGATTAATGATAAGACTACTGATACAATGTTACAAATTAAAGAAGATAGTGAATCTGTTTCTCATAAAAAAAGAAACTGGCTTGGACAAAATGAAGAAGTGCAATTTAATAAGGCTAGTAATAAAAAATTTAAACTCGATAGAACGTATATACAAGAAAAAAGTTGTGATATGAAAAATAATTTTCTATTTAACAGTAATAATAGCTGTAATACATTCTCCAAATGTGATGACCTAAATAAAAATGATAATAATGTGCTACAAAATACAGATGATCATATAACTTCGAATTCTAATAATAATAGTAACACTCCGTATAAAGCACAACTTATGCAAGAATCAATTAAGACTGATTTTGATGCAAAGAAGGATGTTTCTAATAGTTTATACACAATATTTGATTTAGAAAATGAAAAAAATGAATCAATACCAACGAAAGAACATAGTACAAATACAGGAAATATTGATGAAGACAATTTGAATGAAGCTAGAGTATTAGCTTGCAGAACACAACTAGATGACCAAGAGCAAGTAAAAAATAAAACACAAGATGATACTAGTGATGATGATTGTATTTCCCTATATGCCGAAACATTCATAACTCGGTAAGAATATTAATTTTATTTTATATAATTATATATGTTAAAACCTTTTTTAATATTATTTGATTATAATTTAAGAATTTTAACTTTTCTAATTATATTGTGAATTATTAAATACTTCAGGTATTATGTTAAGTATAATAAATATTTGTTTACAGAGACGAGATTTTTATATTAAATAATGAAAGTAAAACAATAACTGATTGTAAAAATTATAAAATGATAGAGAGTGATCAGAATACTTTGGATACAAATATACAACATAATATTTTAGAAAGCCCTAAAATATTTGATACTTTTGCAGAATCAGATATTTCACTAAATAAAGAATTTTCCAATTCACAGGACACGATGAAATATGATAATATACAAACAAGTGATATTTCTTCTACAGATATATTATCTGCAAATGCTAAAACCACTACTTCTATTAATTCTGTTTCAGTAAATAATAATAAAGACTCATTTTTTAATAATAATTGCAATGCATACAATGCTAATAGTGTTTCTAATGATAAAACTGTAATTCAACATATTAAGAAAATACAACTGTGGAAATATAAGAAATATATAAAGGGATATTGTTATTGTTTTATAAAAAATGGTCTTTGCCTTAAAAAGAAGTGTTTTTATAAACATGACGTATGTAAAATCTTTTTTCAATGCTATTTACGATTATAAATAATTAATTTAGTAACGAATTTTTCAGTGCAAATAATAAAAATTTCTTATGTTTTTTTCTTTCTCTTCCTTTTTTTTTTTTACAGTTACAAAAATTAATTGATAAAGTGATCTGTGAATGTAACCAACATCTTACTAATGTAATAGATCATTTATGGTCTTTGGGATATATATATTTTGTAGAAATACTATATATTCGAACTGTAGAACAATTTGATATAACTTCTATTATGAATATATATAAAAAGTTTTATTTACAAAAAAGGATACATTTACAAGTTATTTCTGCTACAATAAAAGCATTCTTGAAGAAGGGAATGAATCCCAGTCATGTAGTAAATAATTTGTGCAAAAGTATTACTCATAATGATAATTTAACACCATATTATATAATGATTTCGATGAAACAAAGAATAAAATCCAGTGATTATTGGAACACCTTGCGTACTCTATTTCGATTTGTAAAACCGGACAAAGAAATTATTGAACCGATATTAAATGATTGCATAATAAATCACAGGAATATTCAAGATGTTTACATAAACTTAATAAAAAAGTTACATCCTAATGAAATAAAACGATTGGATAAAAATTTAATGTCATCTTTTAATAATCTATTGCAACATCAGTATCAAAATTGCTACGATGAAATCTCTCCAAAGTCAATAGATAATAATGAAAACTTTTGTAACAAACCATATACATTACATTCAATAAGTAAGTATTAAAATAAAACAATACTAATATTCTTCGTTTTGGTATTTATACAAAAAATATGATATTATAAGATATTATTATAAGCTATTTAATATGTTAATATTCCATGTGCTATTTGTTTTATAGGTAATTTATCTAAACCACACTCTTTGTACAGGGATAAATTTTGGCATTTACATCGGATGCTAAATAATCTAAAGGAAAAACTGTTACACGAAGATTATGACTATGTTATTAATATGCTAAATATGTATCAAGAAACAGATAATGATCAATCATTATATTCACGTTCTTGCTTTCGAATATTCTGTACGGAAATAAAACACTCAGAATATTATATATCTAAGATTATTAAACACGCAGGTAAAATCAATAGAAATTTATTAGTAGAGTATTTTAAAAAATACTTATGTAATAATATGTAAATTATAATATGTTATAATGTATAATGTACTATAACATTCTTGAAAAAAAAAAAAAAAAAAAATTCTGCTGTTTTATTCATGAAAGAATAGAAAGAGATATACTACTGTAAATAAAAATATGCTTCTTTTTAATTTCAAGTATATTTTGTTTACATAATAATATAGAACTTCTAATGTTAAGTTGTACTCAAATACTTTAATGAAGCAAAAACAATATTTCAGTCGAGATTTATTGTCGACTTTATAGTCAAATCAATAAGAATAAGAAAAGAATATATTTTAATAATAGATATATTACATTACATTATTTCTTATTAATTGCTTCAATTATGAAGCATAATTGCATGCATTCCCTTATATGTAAAATACAAAAATTGTATCAAAGTATAAACCATTGATAATAAAACATTATTATCATATTAGAACATAGATTTCTTATTAATTTAATTATTCTTACTAATAATAAAAAATATATTATTTTTCATTTTTGGGCTTTTCAGTCCAAACCGGTGCGATCAATGTTGTATCTAAAATATTGGATATTGCCATATATATTTTAACGAAATTAGTTATAGACGAAATTTGGATACAAGCATATAAATTACTGGAAATCTTACAGATATGTAATGTGTATCATGATGCTGCTTTTGTTATCTTGTCAGCTGAAATTTATTTAGCAAATAATCAAGTTATTAAAGCATTCATGTTACTTAAGCGTAAGTTTATAATTAGTTATAAAAATTCAAATATTAAGCATTTAATTCAATCATGTATTGAGCCTGATGCAACAAATCAAATAAAAATATTATCTATAATTCAATAAGTTTACCATATATATTATATAAAATATAATTATTTTCAGAAAGCAATATAATAAGTACAAATCGTAAAAATTGGAATGTCATAAGTAATGCAGAAGATTATTATCTTAGAACAAATATAATAAGTATTTTATTGGATGCACTTTGTGAGGAATCTTCAGAATATGCATTTTTTATGTTTCAATTTTTAGTCAAAGATCAAGTTAACAGTTTTGAACCTATAGGTAAGAAATCTGTTGGTACTTTAATTTAATTGTAATAAATAATTGTACAACGGTACGAATGTTATATTTTTTATAACTTTTTATACTTTCAGATCTTGCATGTTACGTAGACAAATTGATGTTAAAATTTTTAACAAAAAAAGAAACCGAGTTGATTGTTAAAATGGGATATATGATAATTGAATATAATTTCACATTTATTAATAACGTGACATGTCGTGCAGCAATAGCAACTTTAGTTTACAGTGATATTATGCTTGCTAAACAATTGTATCAATATGCATCTGGTCTTGGCATATATAGGACAATAGAGGTAATTTAAAGATCTTTGTTTTATGATTAAAAAAAAAAAAAAAGGTAAAGATATTGATTTATTTATTTTGTTATTTTCTTTATATCGTTTAAATTTACATATAACTAACTACATAAAATAATATCTATTAAAGATATCATCTGTTATACGCATCTTAATAAATTCTGATTGGGTAGAAGAAGAAATATATCTATTGTTTCTGGATTTTTTTCGAAGACTTGCCATGAATGTTGGTCATACTATCGATCGTTTTAACCCTATGGAGCTATCTATATATATTATTTTTGAGGTAAATGTTATCTTATATTATAATGAAACTCTTTTCTGAATTTCTATAATAAGCAAGTTGTTTAATAGGACATACCAACAGAAGCAAACCTTTATTATGAAAAATCCTATGATCAAGAAAAAAAACAAATAAATATTAGTAAACAATTGGTAAGACAGGTATTACATACTCAGTTTGATCCATCATTAACAATGACAGGGAAAGTAAATGATACAATAGTGAAATTGAACAGTACGTCAGTTATAGATTATTTAAAGTATACATAAGAATTATGTTTGATAAAAATGTATACTTCAAAATTATTGTTTCGGTCCAGATATATATAAAAACTTTATAAGATCAAGTACAATTCTTTAAACTTTTTTGTTTATTAATCTCATTACATAATGTATCTATAATATGTCTGAATACATTTATGATAGACTATACAAATTGTCTAAAATTTAGGATCCAAGTAATATTCGATGACAAATATCTACATATATATATATAAATATACGTTAGTATAACTATTAATAAATTTCTACACAGTTTGTTGATAATAATTTTCTAGAAAATTTATAATCTTGTCGATACTTCTAAGTAAATATGAGAATCAAATAACTAAAATGATATATGGTGTAATTAAAATAACACTCGATTTAACTTAAAATAAGATTTAATCTTCATAACAAAAGAAATTATTTAGTTTACATAAATGTACAGGGAATTTTTTATTTAAAATAAGTATTTAAAAAAATATAAAAATCAAACGTGGTTCATATTACGTTAGAAGTATGATAAAATCATTATGAGATTATAATATTTTTCTTTATATAAAACATGGTTTATGCGTTAAGATAGATGTAGGGATGTGAATAATTATATACATATGTCTAACTTAATCAAATTCAGTCATATCTTCAAAAAAGTAACCAGGTACTTTTTTGTAAGCTAAAATAGCAAGTCTCGTATGGTAAATCCCAGGTATAAACTTCACTATTCCTATAAAAATCAGCAGCCAGATTTGATCAGAATACTGAAATCGAAGCAAATAGATTGTATGAAGAGAGTTGAGACTATTTTAATAATACTTTATAATTCGTTATAATTTATAATCTAGTAAACATAATTATCCGTAAAAATATTATTTTTATATCGATATAATCGTTATTATAAAACATTGAGACAAATAAAAGGAAACTTTACCTTGGCATCAATGTACCCACATACGATCAAACTTGCCATTATGAACAGAATAAATCCTTCCGTAATTAGAATAACAGCTAACGAGATGGGTTTCCATGGTATTTTCGCTCGTGGACTCATAAACTATAAAGGGGATGGTTAAACATTAATGGGTATAAACCTGGATTACCTTAAACACGTTATATTTTAATTTACAAAACCAATAGTCGTAAACTCATTTAATCGGATGAACTTATTTATTTTCCTTTTTTCCCAGAAGTCTTTCAACAGAAAATATTAGAATATTCTAAACAACTCGATCGAATAGACATTACTCATTTACCTGTGAATCCGCATAGTCGTCAGTTTCAGGTAGCAGTGTATAATCTACGTTGTTAAATCGTTTATCTCCACCGCCTTCTTTTCCAGACATGCTCACATTATGAACAAACTCTATAATGACAAGCCAAAGATCATTCTTTCATGATTGACAAAACATTGAATTTAATGTTGTCTTTAAACCGCTTCTGTACATATGATTTAATTTTATAAAAGCTTTAATGTTTCCTAATATAAAACTTATCAAATATAATGTTTACATCTAATTTAGAATATTATTAAAACGTTTACCGCAACATCGCCAATGTGTACGTACATAACTCGTAACGACCTATCCATTTATTTGTGATCATCAATGATGTAGTAAAACGCACATTGCACAGTTAAAGCTTGTCGATTATCATCCATGTTCATAAAAAATTATACTCCTTTCGTGAAATCGGCTTTGACGAGTAAACATTACTGCATAATACATTTCTATTCTCTACGAATTGATTTTTCCTTGTACGATAATAACTATAGCATGGTTTTATTGAAATCGTGAAATGATGGAAGAAAAAGAAAAAAAAAAAAAAAAAATAGCTTTGAAATAATAAAAACGAGGTCAACGTAAGGATAATGAAATATTTACAGGTCGAGACTGTAATCGCGAACGTATTTGTGTTCTTAAAAGAAAATACATAGTAACGTACCGTTTACTACAAAACTATTACAATAGAAGTCATGTGCGAAAATCAATAAAAATTTAACGATCTACTTTTATTGTACGTCATGTCTCGTACGATTTGATTTAATAAATTTATAATTATTTTTATTCAATAATGTTTTCGTTATTGTTAATGCTATGAAAAATTACAATTTTATATATATATATATATACACATACAAATACATTATATATATATATATATATATATATATATATATATTATTCAATCTTCGCGTTACATTATCCGTTCGATGAATTGCGTTGACAGATGGCGATTGTGTAACATCAATACTGGTGCTGCCACCTTCGTAACATTCGAAACTAACGAGCGGGAATTTGACGTAACGTTGTTTCATCGAAGAATGTCAACTTCGTTATGGTCTACGAAATGTAACGATCAACGACACTGTCGTATCTTGTAAGTTGAAATTATTACGTCTTATCCAATAGAGATTGAATCGTTTGAAGTTACTCTTCAAATATTTTACGAGCTATTTCAAGCAATCTTCGCACTAATTAACACGATCGTCATCTTCCAAAATAATATAACGTATTCGTGTTATTTGACAATCGAAGAGCGTTTGTAGAAAACACTGTAAGTGTCAGAATCGAAAAGAGTAAAGAAGAAAGAAAATGTCTCTTCAATTTTCTTTCCTTTTTTCTTTTCTATCGCATAACCTTTTAAACGACAATGGGAATACGACATGAGAAATAGATTTTGAATACATATATCTCGTTAATGTAAAAAGTTATTAATAGCGTTAAAAGATGGTATCACCATCGTTACGTCCTCGTTGTTCCTCGAATAAGTTTTGTTTCTTCCTTCTAAAAAAAAAAAATTAGATTTCCGGTACACTTCCGAGTGTTTTCTACGAGTAATACCCTTCAATTATTTAAAAATGGCAGAAGACATATACCTTCCTCGGTGCAGCTCTTCCACATATTGGAGCCTAGTATTTAATCAAAATGAATCAAGGTATCGTTCTTCTTCGAGCGGCACGTAAATCGATGTTATCAAATAAACACGTTCCTTTTTGAAATAGCTATATAAATCGTCGTTATATACGTAAGTTAAAATAATCAAATTCTTTTTCGAACTTTTCTCTCTCTCTCTCTCTCTCTCTCTCTCTCTCTCTCTTTTTCTCGTTTATTACCAACAAATCTCCCAGATAGAAATAGACTTCTTAAAAGAACTTTGACCTAATTCGAGAAATTTCAACGATCGTATACTACAAGTAAATTCGAAAGATTTCAATTAATCGTTTAAAGATGCAAATGTATCGTCCTCTCTCTCTCTCTCTCTCTCTCTCTCTCTCTCTCTCTCTCTTTCTTTTTCTCACAGTTATATTTCTTTTACAGATGCTTGTTCTCGTAAGCCGATCAACGATCCTCGAAAGGTGTTATCTTCGAATTCGTCCTTGATCGAAATCCCTTGAAGGAAAAAGCACTTCAACGGGGCTCTTCGAAATATGCGGTCCTCAACGTTCCTTCATAACGCGTGAGAACCTTAAATAGATACGATTAACGACTACGTATATAGCAAACGAAAATAAGCGAAAAATCGCGTCCGTCCTTCCACTAATTTCGCTGGAATCGATCTGCGAGAAGGGTCGTCTAACGGTGCGGAGGCTGTGAACGGCAGTGCCGGCTGATTGCAGAGAAGAACCACGACGCATAATCGTCGCATCGTGCCGCACCGAACGGATTCTGATTCACCCTAGGAAACGTATACCCGAAACGAAGCTATATATATAGGGTGCGAACGAACCATATAAACACGTGACTTATCTCTATTCGAAACTAACAAGTATTCCGATATTTCTACTTTTCTCTTGAAGAAACTAGAGCCTGAAGAATATCGGTCGTTACGAAGGGATATGAAATGCTTTATAGATTATATATTATATTGGACGATTATTGAAAAAAGAAAAAGAAAGAAAATAGATAAAAAAAGTAGATATCGAAGTCCATCTAGGTAGAATATGAAATCGTGCGAACAATTGCTGGGGTAACGTTACGCTAGTTACTACGTATTAATAAAATTGTAATTTTGAGATCATCGACCGGTCGACTATGGTTCGATTGGATTTTATGACGTATCAAATTATATAAATATATGTGTGTGTGTGTGTGTGTGTGTACGTGTAAAAAATAAGAAATCCATATTTCACGTTAGAACGTAATCGTAGAATTAATTTAGTGTGAAGTATTATACATCTGTCTTTTTAACGACTTACTTTCTACCATACATTTCGTTTTAGGTAAAAGGAAAAAAAGTGATTCTAAAGGGTGTTTCGCGAGATAAATACGACACTGTTGAGAAGGAAACGCATGCGCCAGGACGACCCGTACGACGGACAGTGCTCGGAGGATGGCGGTGAGCCAGGGGCGGCAGTGCGGGTTTAGGGGGCGGCGAGGGCGGGTGCCTCCGTTGAAACAACCCCTTGACAACAGGCCCGCGATCAGTCTCGCCCTCGACGTGTCACCACTGTACTGCTCTCTCTCTCTCTCTCTCTTTCTCTTTCTCTTTTTCTCTTTATATATATATATATACATATATAATATATATATATATATATATACATACATACATACATACATACGTATATATTTCTCTCTCTCTTTCTCTCTCTCTCTCATTCTGTCTTTTTGTCTTTGAAAGAACAGAAGAGTCGCTTTGTGATACAAGTTCTTTTTTTTTTCTTATCCTTTCGTAGGAACGTTCCTTGAAAGGGGATCGATCGATCGCGAACGTTCAGGATCATTACACGTATCTTCGAATCTCTTACTCGTTCGCGTGCCGTCGGTGCTTCGTGGTGCTTCGCCTGCTTTAGTGTGGCACCTCCGTAGACCGTCCCCGCTCATTCAGGTAAATCGATAGTACATACATATACACGCTTACTTTTCTTATAGGAAAAAAGAAAAAAAAAAAAGAAGAAGAAGAAGTGTATTTCATTGGCCGTATAACTCAAAGATATCGTTCGTGTTAAACAGTGAATGAGGAAGATAAAATTATTCGACGATTTCCCGGGTCAATCGAACGCGACGTAATAATTTCATCTTCTTCTATATCGATCTGAATGTTTCACGTACACGAAGAGACAAGATTCGCTTCCTTTTTATCTATTTTTTCTTGTCTTTTTTTATTATTATTATTGTTGTTGGTTATTTTTGTTATTCCAACGCTATCATTATTATTATCGTTATCGTTATCATTATTTTTATTATTATTGTTATTATTATTAATATTATTATTATTATTATTATTATTACTGTTGTTATTATTATTCTTAACACACAAGTGTTACAAAGAGATCAAATGAAACGCGCGCGCGCGCGGCTTTTCAAAAGGATGAAGGTATGCGATCGGAAAGCATAGTGCTTCGTTGTTGTGACATCGAGGGGATGTCTTTGGATTATGGTATTAAAGCTATCTGTCGTAATACGTTAAAACTTAGAAAAGGTCTTATCGAGGAATCTTATAAATTATAATACGGCTCTAATATTACTCTCTTCTTCTTTTCTCTTTTTTTCTTTTTTATATCTATATGTTGACAATAATACAAATTAGACGTAGATAAAAATTAATTACCTTCGATCGCTAATTCCATCATGATTATTAATTATTTCAAATGTTATTTCAATTAATATATTTTTACATACCTTACGATTGATTGAATATTTATTACAATTAATTGTTGTTACGTTACGAGATTAAATTTCATGTTTCATACATGTTATTTGCGTTAATACAGATCCTGTGCAATACCTGTTGACAATGATTACGATAAATTTTTAAACTATCCGTTAATATCGTACAACGAGGCAGACGAATTAATCGATACCATAATTTATTTTTCCTATAGACTAGCGAAGTTACGTTGACGTTTCTGATCATTCTAATATCGATTTTACGTGATAAACTTTTTTTTTTTTTTTTTTTTGTATTAATATAAATTACAAGGAAGAGTATCGACTGTAAAACTATGCGTATTATTTCCGCATTATATCCCCACGACTCGTGGATAGTCGGTAAATTGGAAACCTTAGACCAACTGCTACTGCTGAATCTGTTTCACAAAGTCTACAATGACCCATATAACACGATCGAACTCTTTCGATACTCTATAGAAATCGACTTAACTTTAATAATCATTACGATGACGACGACGACGACGACGACGACGATAACAAATAATGAGAAAGTTTGAAAAAACAATGTAGAATCCGCTGAAAATCCTAGTTAAATAGAAAAGAAAAATTATTACATTTCCATTGTTTTATCTATTAAAAAATAACTATATTATACTTTTGAAATGCAGAGAAAAGAAAGAAAAAAAAAAAGAAAAAGAAAAAAAGTATTATCCATACGTAATAACGCTTTTCGCTTTTGATTACAATAGAGAGCGTATAATAACAATTTTTAACTTTTGGTTAGAATTATGTGAAATCAATTTCGATTTTATAAGTGTGAACGATCGTAATGGAAGTATTCACGATCGCTTGGAATTACGTCATTGTGAAATCATTTGTAGGATTTATCGTAACGAACAAAAACATTTCTTCGAGTTCGAATGAATGGTAGTCTTTATCGATGCGTACGTTAACCCACGTGTATCTGATCATATGCAAACTGTGCTACTACTCAAGCAGCTTTAAATAATGCGTATGCAAAAGGGAAAGTATTATAAAAAATAAGATTGATATATATAGGTACTTACATGCGTACTTACAGGCGTGTGCTGAGTAAATGATTTGATGCGTGCGTACGTGCCGGCGAACATCGCATGAGTACGATCGTGTTTTCATTCGTGCTTTGTTTCATATTTTGTTTCTTATCGCGTTAAAGGTCGTGATTATCAATGTTTATCGTGTTAGTCATAAGGGTCAAAAAGGACTGTCGTCGACGTTGTCGATCGAAAAAGATATTTTTATTTATATTTTCTTTATCCCATATAACCGTAGGAGCTTGCTAATTCGTTAAATCGTTTGTCTGTTTCTTTTCTTTCTTTTTTCTTTCTTTCTTTTCTGCGTATTTATTATCACGAAGTTTATTTCAAATCGCAAATCGGGTTCGTGTACTTTCTTTAAATCCTTATCATCCTATTATTATCCTACATACACGAGTACATAAAATGAACGTGAGCTGTAAATGTATATTTTCTATAAATGAAAATCGTATGGTCAAGTATTTTTGATTAATTAACGATAAGCATTCTTTTCTATCTTTCTTTCTTTCTTTCTTTCTTTCTTTCTTTCTTTCTTTTTGTAATATAAGTGGTCGGTATAAATAATTAAGTGTCAGGGTTACGTCTGGGTCGCGTCTAGGTTTATTATAAATACTGACCGTATATATTTAAAATACCGACGAATTATTACTGTACTTATATTTTCATTGAAATACTAACAGTTTTGAGCGTTAATCGATGTAATGCTCGATCACTTATATCACGTATCGATATTTTTATTTACGAATACCGAACATTCGCTTATTAAAAATGTTTCAAAATACCGATCCGAATAAATAGAGAAGATTTGATTTTATTCGACAGAAGTAATAAGAAAATTGCTCGGTACAAATGGGTGCTACGCATCGTGAATTAGATCAATTCAAATTTGAATAAGAAAACGTACGGCTTGATTTTTATTTTTCAATCCAAACGATGATACCGTAATGAATTGAAAGACTTTCTTGGTAAATGTAATTCATTCGATTCACGAGTACAAAAACCACTGTTCGGTTTGAATTTGAACGATATTACAAAATCACTTAATCAAGATGGAAGAATGATATATCATTTGAAAGCTCAATTATCCCGTTATTCTTCATTTCAGTATGGAGTGCCCGAAAGTAGTGAAACGAGGTCGTAATTTTCGTCTGCTTACGGAGGAAGAGCAGCCGGAGCTTCTCGACTTCCTTGGAAAACACTTGCCCCTCTCGTTGAAGGTGTGTGCGTGTGCGTATACGTCACAATATATATATATATCTCTACTTCAGATGGAGGATAAGGATACATCATGATCGATTTCATCGTCGAAGAAAAGAATGTCGAACGTAATTACTTCCAGAAGGATATATAGAGAGAGTCTACTTTTAAAGTATCGCTCCTCGCTGTTAGCGTTCAGGAAAATGGATTTCGTGAAAAAGACACGAAAGCAATGAAAAACAAAAAGAAAAGAAAGTCGAAAAGATTCCGAAGAGTATCCATTTTACGAGGATCACAATGTTTCTATCGGCTCTTGAGAATTTGTTTGTCTCTTTCTTTCTTTCTTGGTTCTTTTCTTTTCTTTTCTCTCTCTCTCTCTCTCTCTCTCTCTCTCTCTCTCTCTCATTTTTTTTTTCGACGGAAAGGTAACAACGACGTGTGTTTACCCCGCCCTAAAAGTATAACGAGTTAACTGCATCGTTGTAATCTACTCGAAATGTCAACCGTTAGGTTAGGTCAGGTTCAAGGTCATGCGTGATACGCACACTACGGTGATCTAAATCTACATTTACCATGTCTACATATGTACATACGTACATGTATATACACAGATACATATATACACACGAACATGTCTTAACTACTTGCTCGTGTCCATGAAAAGCTACGTACATGTCTATCAACGTTCTCATCATGTTAGAAAGACCGACGGCGAAGCGACGCGACGCGACACGACACGACACGACGCGTTCTTAGCGTAACATAGAGGTAGACTTACGGTACCAAGGAGTCGTGAAAGAAAAAGAGAGAAAGAGAAAGAGAGAGAAAGAGAGAGTCCAAGGTCAGGGTCATGCTCTCGCACGCGGCTCTCCTCTATTCGCGAATCGCCGCAGTGCCGATCTCGCGACCTCGACTTTAGCCAGTTCGGCTTAATATTCACCTGCGCAACACGCTCCTTTCGAAAGATTCGGATCTCTCCCACTTATATCGGGGCTTCGTTTCCTTCCTCTTGTTCTCGCACGTTTTCTTCGGACAGACATATTTGTACATACGTACATACGTACATACGTACATCATACGTAGACAAGTATATACATATGTACATATACGAAACTCTTCCCTCTGTCATTTAAAATATTCGCGATGCCACCACAGCAAAACGATTTAAAGCGACTTGGAACGCAACACTCCAACGATAAAGCGTCAGAAGGAAGAATCTTCATGAGTATCCATTAAAGTTCACCGTTTCCGGATTCTTTCACTATTCATACATATACGGTTCGTCGATCGATTCACTCCTTTTAATTCCAGACCAAGCGTAACCCGTTGACGTAAGCGATTCACAGTATCGTCCGAAATCCATCTCAATTTTTCACGGAAACTTTTAATAATTGGCACAACAATAATTGCCGCGGTTAGATACGATCGTATAATATCCGTGGGAATGTAAATTTATCTTTCTTTCCTATTTTTCTTTCTTTCTTTCTTTCTTTCTCTCTCTCTTTCCTTTATTCGTTTATTTTATTTTATTTTATTTTATTTTATTTTTTTTTTTTATTATTATTACGGACGACGAAGAACGTGTATAATTGTCGCGTATAATAATCTGTCACGTGCAAAATTTATATATCTTTGTGAAGCCGGCCTTTGCTTATTTTATTGCGATTTAACAAATTCGATATTATTATAAAGGATGACTTGGAAAAAATCTATTACGAATGACTTTTTGCTTCTTTTAAGTAGACATTCAATTTTTAATTGGTTACATTAAGAGACTCTCTTTCTCTCTCTATCTCTCTTGTTATACGTATGCATCATCATTTTGTTGACTCTTCCTCATAAACATCTAATTCTTCATTGACAGAAGATTAATTAAAGAGAAAAAGAAATCACTTAAATATTCTCTTGTTTTCTAAACTGTTATTTCGAAATCGTATAAGAAAAAAAAAAAAAAAGAAAGAAAGAAAAATAATCGTGTAAAAAGAGAATTAGGCATACATATAGATATATATATATATATATTATATATTATTTATTTATTTACCGTAATAGATCGTTAGCCAATTGCGTATTTGCGCAATTTTTTGAAAGAGAAAAAACAGAAAAAAAAAGGAAAAGAAATACGCGTTATTAGTTCATCGTTAGAACCAATTAACATATATATATATATAAATAATTAACATATATTTAATATTAGACTTTGGACAGTTTATAAAATGAAACGAAAAAGTTTGGATCGTTGAATTAGATGAATTTTGAAATGTTTCTCTCGAAAGTTGTAGACTTTCAATGATGGGTTTGGTCCGTTCTAAAGTCCATCGATTCGACCATTGCGAGAACGTAAAAGCGAAGGCTTGCCTGCTTCCGTACGACCTTGACCCTTGAATACCCCTCTCGCATGTCGCGAGAATACGAACTCCCGATTTATTTCCAGGATAAAAATTAAACGGACGTAATACGATCGAGACGAAAATATGATTGAGCTTGGCGGTTAACTATTTCATCTATCATGACGATTTAATTCATTTGGAAGTGTGTGTATCGATTCTCGAAAAATAGAAAAAAAAAGAAAGAAATAAAGAAAATAAAAGAGAGAGAAAAAAAGAAATTTGGGAAGAAAAAAAGAAAGAAGAAGAAGAAGAAGAAGAAGAAGAAGAAGAAGAGAAAAAGATACGCGATAAAAATCTTATTTCTTATTCGTTATTATACACGAAAAGCAAATTTTATATGAATGTCAGGCTCGTCGAATTTTACTCGCATATAATGAAGCGTGATTGGTAATAAATTTGATAATATTGCTGGCTGTCGTATTTAATAGTCTCTTATACTAGGGCATTAACTGTATCAATGTGTCAGTGCATGTGAGTTTATGTGAGTACTACGTGTATACGCGTGCGTACGTGTGTATCTACGTAAAATAAATACAAGTTTTATTCTTTTTTCTTTTTTTCTTTTTTTTATTTTTTTTTATTTTTTTTTTTTTTTATTTTTTTTATGCATAGATTATTAATGATCGTGTTTCTACATAATGAAATACGTATAACGTTATCGAATTATATTAACTTAATTTCAAATAAAAGAAATATTTCCAAGTGATATGTAACAGATATGTAATAGAAAATAATTGAATAATTACATTTCATATTATATATAATGAAATATGATATATGGAATATTTTCTTTTTTCGTATAGTTATTAAAATTGCCTCGTCAATTATTTTCGTTTTTATCCATTTACAAATTGATGATCGTAATAAAGTTTTTTTAGCTCGTTTTACATTTATATAATATACTACTATTCTTTTCTTATCGATCGATGTCAAGGACCGAGTAGAAAGAATATTATTTCATAAAATAATTCATATATTGTTGGTACACGTGTACAATATTGGACACGTTAAACACGTGTTTGGTTATTTTAAGATTTAACGTGTCTCGAGTCATCGCCTTCGGCCAAATCCGTTTTATTTACATCCTCGTTAAATATCTTTCTTCGCTCTTTCATTTTGATTATTCGCATTCTTACATTTTACTCGTCGAATTAATTACAGGATCAATTCAATTTAATTTGAAATATCATAACTGTTATGCGTTTAAAGTGAAACGACATTCTTTTGTACGATTCAATGAGTTTTTTTGTCTTCTTTTTCTTTTTTCTATCCTTAACAATCGTCTTTCGTTTTGCAGTTCCATCAGACACTGTTGACCTACATGAAGGACAAAGTATGGGAATTCTATTTTTATGTGCCAAACGAATGGCCGAACGTACAAATATGTCTGCACTTCCCAGGAATGACACTTTCTGTAAGTTTAAACAAAATTTTCTTTCTTTTATATTTACACACACACACACACACAATGTACGTACGAATCATTGTCAAAATTCTTTCGCTCGTGCATCGTTTATGAAAAATCGTATGAGATTACGAAAAAAGAAATAGAAAAAAAGAAATGCGCATATAAATGATGCAAACACGAGCCCATCAAATGATAATATCGTTCGAGTTTCGTGCATTCTTCCAAAAAAAAAAAAAAAAAAAGAAAAAAGAAAAAAGAAAAAAGTAAAAAGAAAAAAAGAAAAAAGAAAGACGTTTGCTAGCGTGTTAGAAATTTCGTTTCTTTCCTGGCATATGCTCTTATATCCTTACGTCGTGAAGTAGAAACCGATTTAAGCAAGGACGATGCAGTTTCAATTGTAAATTGTAAAGCGATGACATCCTTGATTGAATATACATATCTGTAACAACGATGCAATAAGACAAACACTGTGAAAACGGGCATTCAATGCCGTTTTACTAGTTCGCTTTGGATTGTGTCTGGAAACGACGTATTTTAAAAGAGAAATAGACAGTCGGAGAGAAATAGAGAGAGATAGAGAGAAAGAAATAGAAGTCGAGAGAGAGAGAGAGAGAGAGAGAGAGAGAGAGAGAGAGAGAGGAATAGGTTGAGTGGGAGTTAGGGTACACAAGGATTGGCCCATATTCACAATTGGCCCTTCGCCAAATTTTTACTTCGTCCTCGAATTTGTCTTTCCTCTCTCTCTTTCTCTCTCTCTCTCTCTCTCTCTTCTACTTTCACCTCGATCTTCTATCCGACCACCGTTGACAACCGTTAATTTTATCTTGAATTATATTTGCTCTCTCAATAATTACTCCTTCGAGTGTCCAACTCTCTCTTTTTCTTTCTCTGTCTTCTTTCTTTCTCTTTCTAAGCAGACATTCCGGAGCCAAAAAAGTCTGCTAACTCACTATCAAGGTTCTTTAGCATATTACTAAGAAGGAATAATTTTATTAACGTTTAAATATATTATTTTTCAGCCTCATGGTTTGGTCTATGAAAGCGTAGGGGTTTTCTGTCCTAACGATCAACTGGAACAACTTTATCTATTGCGTGACGAGGATGTACTGATCGACTGGTCAAGGCCTCTTTACATTAATTTCGTTCACATAAACATCGCTAATAAATTGGTAGAATTCTATAAGAATACCGGTAACGTCGACATGGTGATCGTCGATGTTTGGGCTTGCGAAGATCCACTCCTTTTGGATCAAAACGAGGAATCGGAAGAGGAGAGTGATCCGGACGTTCAAGTATTACCATTGAAGGCCGAACATGCTGAAGGAATTTACGAGCTATATCCCGCTAATGACATAGAAAGTCATGAGGTCTTTTTACGATTGATCAAGACCTTACCTGCCGGGGGTGTATTCTGCAAGGAGAGTTTAGCCGCTTGGATGGTGCAGTCGTATTACGGTGCTATGTTTTCGATGCAAACCAAGCCCGAGTATCGTAGGAAAGGTTACGGGACAAAATTAGCAAGGTAAGAGTATTATTTAAATAGAAATTAAATCGGTCCATCGATATAATCAATCGAAAATTTATTCCATTTGATGAATTGATAATTATGAATTAATTAATTTTAACAAAAAAAAAAAAAAAAAAAAAGAAAGAAAAAGAAAGTATTATTATTGATACGAAGAATACAATTTTTCTATTTCTCTTTTCTTTTTTTTTTCCCTTTTCTTTTCTTTTTTTTTTTCTTTCTTTCTTTTTTTTTTCTCGAAAAAACCTTTTGTAGGTACCTGACGAAGCGCGTAGCCGAAAGGGGTTACAATCCGTTCGTAGTTATACGTCCGGAAAACGAGGCCAGCCAGAGCTTGTACAAGAAATTAGGTTTTAGGAAGCTATTTCAAACAGTTCGTATGATATTCACGCCGTTGTCGTGGCAAGAGACGGAAAACGAAGCTAGCAATATACTCAGGGAGAATCTGGAAAATGCGGTTAGACAACTGAACGTTGAACAAAGGGTTATAGCAGCCCTTCGTGGCGATGAGGATAACAGTGTTGCGTCAACCGAAGTACAAGAGGCCGAGGGTGAAGAAACGATACGAGAAGGTGGTTCGGACTCTAACGAGGAAGCTGAAGTCGTTGTAGAGGAACCGGAAGATGAGAGTTATGCTCGGGACGAGGAAATTCTTGAACCTATCGAAGAACAAGAGGAAAGGATAGAGGTTACTGAAGAGAAAGAAGGTGAAAATGAAAAACAAAAAGATGTCGTCGTTGTCGAGGACACCGAAGGAGCGTCGAACGTTGACGATAGCAACGAAGGTGATGGTGGAACGGATGTCGCGAACAACGACGATTAGATCTGTTGTTTACGATTGAAAAGGAAATAACAAAACAAAACAAAAAATAAGAAAGAAAAACGAAACAGAAAAAAAATTAACAGTCCACGCCTCTTGTCGTTCTTATTTACTCGAAGATCATTCCGTTTTGTGGTTAAGACGGCACGCGGGATAAACGCGGATAAAATATAATGTGTTCGTTTATTAATTTAAGAGATATCTTTGTTCTTTTTTTTCTTTTGTTTCGTTTCGTTTCGTTTTCCTTTTTCTTTGTAAATTTTTCGTCAGATAGCTATTGAAAACCTATTTATATATTTCGAGATTATTCATTGTAATATTTATTTATTTTTAATTAGGTAGGAACGAACACGTTATTTAAGTCTTTTTAACATGCCAATGACGTCCTCTTCGAGTAATTGGTACGACGAGACAAAGAAAAAAATAAAGAGATATTTTATGAAATTTCCGCGTTTCCGCACCGAGCTCGCGCGAGGTTTCAAAATGCGTGCGTACTTGCGTATATATGTACGTCATATACGACGATTTTTCATATCAAATTCTTACGAGAAAAGTCTTAGAAGATAAAATAAAAATCTGTGTAAAGGTATCGACGATTGTAAAACCTGTTCTTAGTTTTTTTAACATCTTTATATAATAACATCGACGAAGTAATACACAGTGATATAGAAAAATTTACAGTATCGTAATATCGCATCGTTGAACGAGGAATACGAATTAAGATCAGAACATGTGTATATATATATATTAATGTAATATGTATATGTATATGTATATGTATATATATTACATAGTTTTATTTTATAGTTGACGCAAAAAAGAAAAGAACCACACATGTGGTAATCTTCGAAAACTCGCACGGGTATTGATCTGTGATTATAATTTTTTTTATTTCACATTTCATTATTTTGCGTTCTTATTTTTCTTATATAAAATAGAGATAAATGTTAGTAAAAAAAGAACCTCGCGCGATCACGATACGCTTCCCTTTAACATTACGAAATAGATTCGATTCGCTGTGTCGGTGCAACCGATATTAGAAATTATAAATAAAACCAAAAAAAGAAAAAAGAAAAAAAAGACAAAAAAGAAAGAAAGAAAGATTAAAAAAAAAAAAAAATTAAAAAAAAAAAAGAATAAAGTAAATAGATAACTAATTATAGAACGATCGCTTTTGCACGGCATTGGCGCGAGCGCGAGCGATTTGAGTTCCCCAATCGACCGAACAGAGAGATAATTATATAAAATTATATATGTATATATATTATATATATGTATGTCTATGTATGTATATATATATATATATATATATATATATATATATATAATTTTATATCGGCTGATACGACTCTTTTGTAGCATAGGAAGAATTTTCGCACACATATGTAACGTACTAAAGACGAGCTCGAGAACGTATCGACGTTGTAACTTACATTAATTATTCTTTTGTCAAATCATGACAATGACATTTAAGTCTCCATTGAACGATACTCGAGTATCGAGATTAGCTCGGTGCACCCTCGCAGCGAAGTAAATAGCGAGCGACGACTAATGATAATAATATTAATTTGCGGCGACCATAGGATTAATATTATTATTGATAGAGCATATTATAAATATATATTTATATATATATACATACATATATATATACATATATATATATATATATAAATACCGCGCAAACGGAGTCTTGGACGCCTCGGCTCTATCCTTCGAGTTCCTTATGACCATAGATAGCTGCAACTTGTATAATTTTGTCTACAAGATACAATACAGTATAGTCATTTATCGAGTATAGTGGACGGAATTGTAAAGGAAAAAAAAAGAAAAAAAAAAGAAAAAAAAAAGGGGGGAAAAAAAGAAAAAAGAAAATAGAAGAAAGAAAATTGATGAGAAATCAGGAGGGAACGGAGGGAGCCGAGGGGACTGTCTAAAAGACTCCTTCAAGGTCCCCCTTGAAAATCCCTCCTTTATTTTTGATTTTCGATGTCTCCGTAAGGGGGGGCCAGCTGTGATACTTTACCCAATTCCACTTCCGTTCTGGTCGTGGTACCGAAGAACTTTATCTAGACAAAGAAATCGCTCATTGTGTTAGCGAACGAAATGCCACGTAAATTCCATTCGTATCGACGATAATGTATGTCGCGACATATGCTTATATATAATATATACATATACATATATATATATATATATGTATTTATATATATATATGTATGGAGAAAATTAATGAATTAAGAGAAAAACACGGTGTCAAGATTTTTTTTCGAGATGGAATTCGCGAGCACGTTCGAGAAAGAAGGAATTGATAATTACGAGAGACTTTGATTATCGTCGTTATAAGATCGTGTCAATTACAATCGAGAAAAAAACGTGATTTATTCTTCCTTCTTCTTTCTCTGTTTTTCTCTCTTTTCATTTCTGTTTTCTTTTTTTTCTTTTTTTTTTTTTTTTTGTACTTTTTCTCTTCGCTCTTGCACACAATTCCGTCTTTACGACGGATTTACATATACGTATACTTTATGCACATGTTACTAAATATCTTGGAATATGGTGATATATGAAATAAGAAAGAAAGAAAGAAAGAAAGGAAAAAAAGAGGAAAAAGAAACTTAAAATAGAAAAACGAGTTTCTCGTAATTATCACGTAGTATCTGTCTCGGTTGTATCTACGGTTGGATTCTACGAATCTTTGTCTAACTCGCTTAAAGCTTTTATCCGAGATATTTCCAAAGACACTTAATTGATTATATTTACGCACAAAATGCGTTTACAATTTGACACGTTCGGCGCATTGGTTTATCGCGCGGAAACTTTCCAATTTTCAATTTTCCAAATCTATCTGCGGAATCATTTGAAATATCTGTAACAACAGCAAACAATAACAACAACAACAACAACAACAACAACAACAACAACAGTAACAGCAACAATAACAACAATCTACGTGATGAACTCGTTATTATTGCGAGAAAACGGATATTGTATTCGTTCGAAAGCGTATTTTGTGGATTATGCGAATGCGACAACGAATTAATTAATTACTACGATTAACTTTCTCGTCTCAGCCTTCACTTTAAATCCGCTAGCCTTAGCCTAATCGGTGTCTCTGGTAAATCAGGCCTACGAAGGTCGGAAAGCGGCATCCACGTTATATTTTCTTCAACACTTACCTGTTCTACACACATACATACACAACACACACATATACAGACAGAGATACGTACATACACACATACATACATACGTACAAAATACAGACAGATAATGCATACACACGTACAAGTATACAGATTTGCACACTTGCACAATGCGATTACATTCAAAGAGAAAGAAAACAAAAAAAGAACAAAAAGTAAAAGAACAAAAAAAAGAAAAAGAAACAAGACATTTACTCTATCTCTATTTCTATCTTCTCTCCACTATCTTCACAGAACAGCTCTACCCTTTGTCGCAATAGGATTCTTCTGTCTGGAATGATGCGAGGTATCTTTTAGGTAACATGATTTGTACGCATACAATTAACCTAACCCACTGCGTCCGGAAATAATAATAATAATTATAATTATAATAATTAATAATTAACAATAATATTAATAATAATTAAAAAGAAAAAAAAACACACACACACAAAAAAAAAAAGAAGAAGAACATAAGCTGAGACATCGTGGAAATTGATACAGAAGTAGTGCTTTGAGTAATAAATAATTGAAGAAAAATATGCAGATACTACCTCTTTTTTTACGAGTGAACCAAAAAAAATAAAAATAAAAGAAATAAAACAACCAAAATAAAACCAAAAAAAAAAAAAAGAAAGAAAGAAAAGAACGAAACGGAACGTAATAAAATAAGGAAGGAGAGAGATAATAAAAAGAAGAAAGGAAGAGAAAGTAAGAAAAGTAAGAAAAAATGATGACCTTAGAAATTCGTTTATTATGCGTTCGATTGTTGTACAATGTTTCGTTCGTTTTTAAGCGTGTGATTTCGATCGAAGGAACTGATATCAACGTTGCAGAAAAAAATATAAAAGGGTGGGGGTGAGGAATGGGGTGGGAGATATTGGAAGCTATGGAGACAATTTTGAAAGAGAGTTGACATGTTGGGACGATCGTTAAATCGGGTCGAGAAAACGCGTATGAAAAAAGAAAAGATAAAAGAAAAGAAAATGGCGCGCATAAAAGCGAACCCTAATCACCACCGCTTTCTCGTGCTTGCACAACAACATGTAGTTTGGTAAGCGAATAGATATTGTACTTCCGACACACTATTAACCTATCTTTCACTTACGATCTAATGCCAAAACGAGTAACAATAAACCATCTACAAGCCACGATGTCAGTTTAATTTCCGGTTGATAATATTTCTCTGGATAATCGCGCTTTGTGTCTCCTTCTTCCAATGTGAAAGTATAAACCGGTCATAAACGTCAAATAATAAATATATATCAACGATATTAAAAGTCGTCGGTGAAAACGTTCGATCGATAATTGAACATTTATAATTTCGATGAAACATTTCTCATTTCGAGTCGTAAAATTTCGTCGGGCTAACATATTTCCCTTCGTTTTCGTAAGATATTTGATTTAAAACGATGATTCACGATGATACATTATTCAAAACGTTATCACATATATTTATATATGTACTTGTGTGACTCACGTAATTATATGTACGTAAGTAAACACGTTTATTTTTCGAGTAAGATAACAAAATAATTTGTCCTACGTAAAGAGGGCGCGTCGGTAACTATTTCGAAACGACGAAAGCGCTTACCAACGAGAATTCTTTTTAGGTTAGTTTTCAATAACTTAACGTTGATTCGAGAATTTTTATCCCATCGTATTATGTCGAAATACGCGAGGAGACAGCAATACGCACTGTACAACGCGTTCGTATTAAATAAAATTCCATATGCAAGCACCGACCGATCGATTCTAAAACAACGACGAGGAATAAGCTGACGACGAACAAGTAAGTACTAATAATATTATTTTACCTTCGAAAAAAAGACATTGAAGGATCCAACGAAGGGAATATGCGTGTGTATACATATAATCGTATGTAAATATATATATATATATATATATATATATATACGTAAATAAATATCATACGCGTAGTAGAGCGACACGAGAGAGTAAAATTATCGTGAACGGCGTAATTACGTAGTTGTATCGCACAACATAACAACAATAACAACAGCACCAAAGACGTCGTTCGTAAATCGTCGAGGCACGACATCCAAATTTTTTTCTCGTTTTTAACTTGAACGAAGGCTTTAACGCAGATAAAGTACAATATATGCGAGGTATAAATTATCCGAGGATATAAACGATTAAGTCACAATCCGCATCTTTCTAATTAAAGGAAAAGAGAGAAAGAGAGAGAGAGAGAGAGAGAGAGAGAGAGAGAGAGAAACAGAAAGAAAGAAAGAAATAGGTGAGTTTGTATTCATTTAATCGATGACGATGACAACGACGATACAACGACGACGAAAAATATAAGAGAAGTAGGAGATGTCAGAGAGCGTACAGTCGAAGAGGAGAAACACTACTGGGAGTGCGCTCGATCGTTCACCGAGCTTGAGCTCCCCGTTCATGTTAGAAGGAAACGAGAAGGAAGCGAGACGACAGGTGACTGGTGGAAGAGCGCGCCATGCGCGTCGCCCTCGGCCATGCTCGGCAATGCTCGGCCAGCTTCGTGCGACTCCGTCGTTCGCTGGTGGGGCGAGCAGTGTATCCGTGACGTCACATAATTAGAGTAAATACAAAGTAGTCTTGATGGGACAGCGGCGTGCGCCGCACCGTGAGTCGCTGGTCCGCGCGCGTCAAACCTATATCGTCTCGATACACGCACACCCGTGGCTTGTCTATATATATATATATATTTATATATATATATACATATATATATACATACATATATATATATATATACATACATATATATATATCGCGCTATGTGTCGACAGTGTGTGTTTGTTCTAAAGGATCCTAAATGACTGTGAGAACAGTGAGTGACGTACGCGAAGCTAAGAAATGGATAAGATAGAGGTGAGTGAAAAAGATAGTCTTCACTGGGGAAATGCTGTGTAAATTGTGAACGCGTGCGCGCGCTCTCTATCTATCTCTCTTTCGCGCGCGCTCTCT
>NC_057691.1:939809-944809 GCF_014466175.1 Vespula pensylvanica | reverse complement strand
TCCCCAGTGATGTTTATATATTTTCATTGAAATTTTGATATTTTCTGACCGACTTGTATTTGAGGTTAGAAAGTTAAATTTCCGTATTCACGTTCGTATTTGCAATGTATATACATACATATGTATGTATATCTTCGAGATAGGTCCGTGGATTTAATGCACACGGACAGTCGAGTGCCCACTTGAAGTTTCCTACATACATATATGCACGTGCATACAGACACATGTACGTACGCTCGCGCGCATGTGTACATGTATAATAGTGAAGCAGTAATCGTCGCGTCGTCGTCGTCGTCGTCGTCGTCGTCGTCTTCGTCGTCGTCGTCGTCGTCGTCGTGTCGTCGCATCGTGCATTAAATAGTCGAGATACGTTCGCATAACTTATCTCGTTACTTCGGTTTTATTTACTTTTATCCATTATTTCTTCCCGATTCGATCTGAGAAATGTTCTGAATTTTTCTAATTTTCTTTCCTTCTTTCCTTTTTTTTTTCTTTCTTTTTTTTTTCTTTCTCTTTTTTTCCCTTTTCATTTTGCAATAATGAAAAAATTTTATCGTCACATTATTTTTGTTTTGTTATCGCAGATATACTTACATGCATCACGTTATGAAGTATTTCTATTGGAAAAATTTTCTATTTGTGTTTGCACGGATACGTGTTACGTGTGCATGTAGAATATATCAATTTCCTACCGATTTCAAGAGAAACAAGCGTGCTTTCGTTTTTAATTGTTCGAATACTCCATTTTTCTTTCTTTCTTTCTTTCTTTCTTTTTTTTGTTCTTATTTTCTTTCCTTCTTTTTCTTTTCTTGCTTTCTAATTCGAAAAAATGTTATTGCTACGTTATTTTTGTTTTGTTATCGTAGATACATGAATCACGTCATAAAGTATTTCTACTGGAAAAATTTGTATTTGTGTTTGCGTTTGCGTTTACGTGTCCACGTAGAATATATCAATTTCTTTTCGATTTAAAGAAACGAAACGAACGAGCTTTCGTTCTTAATAATATCGAACATATCTCCTCTCTCTCTCTCTCTCTCTCTCTCTCTCTCTCTCTCTCTCTCTCTCTCTCTCTCTCTCTTTCTCTCTCTTTTCCTTCTATTTTTTTTTTACATTTTTATAATTTTATCGTTACGTTATTTTTGTTTCGTTATCGTAGATAAATGCATCGCGTTATAAAATATTTCTACGGTAAAATTGATATTTGTTGTATAGCATCGTATACATATACGTAATACATATACGTATACGCGTAGAATATATCAAAATTTACTTTGGTAGTCGGTAGTTGGGACTGCTTGTATAAACGTATAATATGTTCATATGTGTGAGTCACGTACAGCACGACTAAATTCAACAAACCAAACGTGGCAGGTGCTCGATCGACTAGCACACGGATGGTGGGCTCTACGTTCTCGAGAATGTGTTCCCAAACCCACTAAAGACGATCCATTGTGTGCACCACGTAAGCCCCTTACCGGCGTATTTCCAACGAAATTCTAAGATAAAGAGTGTGTGCGTGTGCTAGCTCGACAAAAAAAAAAAAAAAAAAAAAGCGCGCGAACGAACGAACGAACGAACGAGCAGAACGAACAGAACCTGATAAAGTAGGGCGATTACAGAAAATGTATTTTGATCGCCGTCAAAAGCGATGCTACGTCGACGATAAAAGTTTATCTTCCGTTTTGTGCACGGGAATGATTTGTTAGTAAAATCGTTCTCGAGAGTGACGTTTATTTATGTCTTCTTCTACATTGTTTATCTTACTATCTTTCCATATCTTTCAATTGTTTTACTTTATTATTGTTTGTTATTTATTTATGTATTTTAATATCTCGCGTTTCTTCTATTTCTCTCTTTTCCTTTTCTCCTTTTCTTTTCTTTTTCTTTCACGATTAAATCTGGCGAGAACGAGCTTCGTTAGTTGAATTGAATTAAATTTAAATTTAATTAAATTAAAGTAAATTACATTATTATTGTTATTATTATTATTATTATTATTATTATTATTACTACTACTACTACTACTATTTTCTTTTTTTTTATTCTTTTTGTTTTTTTCTTATATATAACGCGCACGCGTGTATACATACATACATACATTTGTATATATGTATATATATGTATATATATATATATATTGTTTTTTTCTTTTTCCTTTGTACACTGAGTCTCGCGCTTTTCTCCGTGGTAGTTAGGCTCACTTCGTTAGTTCGATGCATTAAGTTTTAAATAGCAATTATTAGATCAGACGCGCTTATAGCAACGTAGTTTGTAGTTTGTAGTGTGTGGGTTTTAGGAACATGGAGTAATTATACGAGGGGCATGTTATTTACTTTGTACGTACTCACTTCGTATTCATGTCGTACTTCCGTTTTAGTGATATAACAATTTCTTTTTATTACTCCTTTTTTCTTTTCTTTTCTTTTCTTTTCTCTTTCCCTTTTTCTTTCTTTTTTCTTTTTTATGTCTTTTTTCTCTCTTTCCTCTCTCTTCTTTTCCCTTTTTTAAACTCTGCACTTGCGTTAATTAGTTTGTAATTTAGTAGTATTTATCTTTTTCGCTAGAACCGCTACAACCACTTTGTATAATATTGTAATCCCAGTCTACATTAATAATTTTATTATTATATCGTTTCTTAAAATTATCATAAATATTAATGAATACTATTTATTTATCTATCTAATATATCCATCTATCTATCTATCTATCTATTCATCTATGTATCTATCTGTCTGTCTATCTCTCTTTCTCTTTATATATATATATATATATATATATATATAGTATTCACCCTCGTCGACTTTACATTCTCCCCATTATCTACGATCTTTTGTATCAGGGTTCAGTGTCAACGTTCGTAAATATTAACGACGTCAGCCTGAATCCTTCGTTCGTTGATTCGAAACGATTTTCTCTCTCTCTCTCTCTCTCTATCTATCTATCTATCTATCTATCTATCTATCTATCTCTCTCTTTTGCTTTATCCTTCCTCCCTTCTACCGCTAATGACATTAAACGAAAGTACGCGGGCCGGTACCTTAATGGAATTTACTTTTGCAGCTTCGTAGAGCTAGGCCATACTTTACCAAGTAAATTGCATCGCGCAGGAGCAAGGATAGAAATAGTCTGAGAGTATGAGAGAAACAGAGAGAGAGAGAGAGAGAGAGAGAGAGAGAGAGAGAGAGAGAGAAAGAGTAATACCGACAGAAAGAAAGAAAGAGAGAGAATTAGAGAAAGAGAAAGACAGTTAGAAAGGAATCTCGAAAAACAAGTGTCATTTCGGCATCGTTCCTTTGCTCGATTAAACGGCGAACAATGGTCGTTCACTTGTTACAACTTTGCTGTTATACGATTGAGAATTAGGGATCTTTCCTCTCCCTCCCCCTCATCCTCACCTTTCCTTCATCCCTCCACCTCATCCAACTCCATCCAACTAAACCTGATCCAGAACATACTTTAGCCCATCCCATCGACTGGATTAACACACCTTCGTAACGAAAGTTGCATTCTCGAAATCGTACAGTTATTGCAATTTTCTATATATGATTTACTAATTGAAATCCGACAGTTGCGTAAATATCGAGATCCTTTGAGAAATCGCATTATCTTTTATTTGTTATTTCGAATCGTTTCAAGGCCGCGATGTCGGCATTTGTCGTTGTCGTCATCGTCATCGTCGTACACTACGAACAAAATACCTATCGAATGATTCTTCTTCCTTTTTTCAATCATCGAAGAAATTAAAGATTGGATGTTTTTTTTCTTTTCTTTTCTTTCTTTTTTTTTTTTTTTAAGTTGTTTGATTTTCGTCAACGATGTATCTTTCTTTAAAAATTGTCGTCTCCTATCTCGACCATTCTTTTCTTCTTCATTCTCCTTCTTTTACTACTTTCTTTATTTATGCTCCTTCTTTTCTTCCTTTTCTGTTCTGTTTCATTTTGCTTTGTTTGTTTTGCTTTCCTTTTTCCTTTTTCCTTCTCCTTCTTTTTCTTCTTTTGGTTGAATCTCGTTAAGAAATAAAGTTGTTATCTACTTTCTAAGTTTCTCCGAACACGAAATTTCAGTTTCTTTCTTTTTGTTATTTATATATACTGATTTCTTTTTTTTTTGTTTATAAAATAATAATAATAATAATAATAATAATTCTATTTGTTATTTGAATCGTTAACGAAACAAAGTTGTGAACTACTTTAATAGTTTTTTCTTTTTCAATCAATATTTTGATTATTTATTCATTTTTTGTTTCATAATAATAATGCCAAATAACGAGTATTATTGTCATCATTTTTAAATCGTTAAAACAAAATCATAAGCTACTTTGAACATTTTCATGAATAAAGTTCCATTTATTATTTCTTATTTTCCATTTCAATACTCTATTATAAATACTTTTTCATTATTCCATTTTTGAATCGTTATAAAACAAAATCTTTAGCTACTTACATATTAACATTTTACCGAACAAAATTATATTTTTCTTATTTTTTATTTCGTAATAACTATTGTTATTATTACTATTATTATTACTATTATTATTATTATTATCATCATCATCATCATCATCATCATCATCATCATCATCATCATCATCATCATTGTCATTATTATCATTATCATTATTATTATTTATGATGATGTTGATTATCATTATCATCATCATCATCATCATCATCATCATCATCATCATCATCATCATGATTATTTTTATCTCGTTAATAAGCAAAAGCAACTATATACGTATTTAATCGAATCAGAAACGGCTCGTTATTAGCTTCGTGACAGAATTCATTTCCAGCTTGTTCATTTGTACGAGTTATAATTGCCGAAGTTGCGGCAACAATTACGTACGAGTATAGGATTAGATGTTCGAATGAAAGAGAGACTAGAAATACGAGAGAAAGACAGAGACAGAGAGAAAGAGAAAGAGGGAGGGGGAATGAGTTAGTGTGTAAGAGAGAGAGAGAGAGAGAGAGAGAGAGAGAGAGAGAGAGAGAGAG
>NC_057691.1:920972-939771 GCF_014466175.1 Vespula pensylvanica | reverse complement strand
GAGAGAGAGAGAGAGAGAGAGAGAGAGAGAGAGATACGAGAGACATTCGGAGAATTTTTGCGATGGACTGTACCGTCATGCCGAAATTCTAATCGGCAGAATTAGTTGAGAGCGTACAGTCACGTCGAAAAGTCCGACTGACCGAGATATTCCCGGGAGTGAAGAACGGCATGAAATCAATTTCCCGAAGCGGAATCGGGTTACGTCCTTTATGATTTATTAATACGGACTCGCTGGCGAAACGTTTTTATATTCTGTTTTTTTTTTTTTTTCTATCTGTTTTCTTTTTTTTTTTTAATATTTTTAATCCTTTCTTTCTTTCTTTCTTCTATCTTTTATTTGTCGTTTTTGTTGTACATTTTCTTCTCGACATTTTTATTCTTTATTTTTGTTTTCTATTTTCGCTTTTTCTTTTTCCCTTTTCGTTTTTGCCTCTCCAGTTTCTTTCTTTCTTTTTCTTTTTTTTTTTTCAATTTTTTCCCTTTCTTTTCTTTTGCCGGAAAATCATTTTTTTCTTCGGGTTAATACATGAATTTATAATAACACGTTCGCGTCGGCGGGAATGATTTGTATAGACGACGATTTTTTTTTATTCTCTCTCTCTCTCTCTCTCTCTCTCTCTCTCTCCTCTTTTTCTTTTTTTTTTCATTTTTATTTCTTTTTTTTTTTTCTTTTTCTTTTCATTTCTTTTCTTTTAGGTAAAATCACGTAAGCGTGCTGTATAATTTTTTTACGAATATGTACACGCGTACGTGTTTACTTTGAGTGTTTTTCGTATAGAATGAGAAAGAGGAGTGGTAGAAAAGAAAAAAGAAGGGAGAGAGAGAGTGGGAGAATGAGAGAGAGGTAGAGAGAGAGAGAGAGAAAGACAGACAGACAGACAGATAGACAGAGGATCCTTTCGTATATTCAAGCTCGTAGTACTTACATACATACATATATATACATACATCATACATAAATACATAGATATATAGGTACATACACGTAACACATACATTAATATATACATTTCGTATTATTTGCGTTATCGGGTAAAAATAAGTACGCTGCAAAGAAAAATACTTTAAACACGTGAGAGTATTATCTTATATTTATCGTAACTCGATAGAGAGCAACGATCACGTATACGTAAAAAGAAAAAGAAAAAGAAGAAGAAAAAAAAGAAAAGAAAAAGAATGAAAAAAAGCCTTATTTCAACGAAAGAATGTATTATCGTGGTTTTTTATTCTTTCCTCTTCTTTTTTTTTTCTTTTTTTTTCTTTTTTTTTCTTTTTCGTACATATTATTTATTCTACAGAGAAAGGAAATTATAATTATTTATTTCTCTTCCATATAAAATGTAATATTTTAATTGTAAACAAATCATACGTACACGCGTATATATATATATATATATATCTACTTACGTATGTACAATATTTTTGTATCTACAAAACACACACACGTACTGGACACAGACACAAAACGTGCGTTTTCAAGGATAACGAAATTCGTGACTACGTTTTGTTTTTCCTCGAATCGCATTTATTATCTTTTTTTTTTTTCCTTCTCTTTCTTTCTTTTTTTTTTCTTCTTAAATATTTTTTATCTATTTTTTTTTTCTTTCTTTTTATTTTATTTTACCTTATTCCGTTACATTTTTTCTTTTCTTCTTTCCTCCTTTTTCTTGTTTTATTTTATTTACCGACTTTATACTAGATTATTTAAAGCATTGAACGCGAACGAGTGTGCCCGCGCGTGTGTTCGTGCACGCTCGCCGTTTCTCGCGGATGTAGCGCGTAACGCTTCCAATATTTGCGCCGGTAGTTATCGTGATTATGTCTGCGCAAGCATAACAGACCGCATTGCGAATTTTACTGCGATACGATGCCAATTACATGCCGATCGGACAACTAAATCGGACAAGAATGATATGAGTTTGTTTTAGAACGACGAATTCGACAAACTTTTCTTTTTCTCCATCTATCTTCAAACATTTCTATATCGTAAATTAGATTGCTTAGAAACCATTGATTATGTATTATTCTCGGATTACAAGTTAATTAAAAAGGAAAAGAAAAGAAAAAAGAAAGAACAAATATAAACATGTTTATGTATTAATGCACGCGTGTGTACATAATACGCTTATAATTATACATTTCATTTTATCTATACACACACACACACACACACACACATATTTTTCTTTTTTCTCATTCGCAAGAAATGATATCCTACCTATAAAAAAAAAAGGAAAGAAAAAGGAATCAATTTACACTTGTCTAATCTCGATTTTATCCATGGAATCATAATTTTAGATTTTTTCAAAATGCGATTGTTATCTTACAGCATTATTTTTATTTCTACTACTGTTACTACACACACACACACACACACATGCTGCTTTATATACATTCGTAACATAGAAAACATGTAATCGCAACGGCTTTTCTTTCTCTCATTTTCTCTCGTTCTCTCTCTTTCTCTCTCTCTTTCTCTCTCTCTCGTTAAATTCGTTTATGTTCTACACTTTATTACTCGTCGTTCTTCTCCCTCCTACCTTTCCCCCTTTCCTCCTAACCCCTAGTCCATCGTGCCTCTCTCCCCCATCGTCACTAACACCAATCCTCTCTCTTCTCGAAAGCGTATGCTTTCATTAGCGAGCGCATTCATTAATTCGATCATCCCACTTTGTTCGCGTTTTATCGAGTAGCACGTTTCGTGAACTCTCTCTTTCTCTCTTTCTCTTTCTTTCTTTCTTTCTCTTTTTCTCTTCTTCTCTTCTCTTTCTTTTTATTCTCCTCCCTTTAATTTTCTTATAGATATTTATTAGACGTTAGACGTTTTATCGTGAAAAGAAAATTAATTTTTCCTTCGGTATTGTGTTCCTTGTTGTTTGGCGATGTATATTTTGATGTGTATGTGTGTATATATATATATATATATATATATATATATATAGCATTAAACGCGGTGCAACATACTTTCTTATCTCTCGAGCACGAAGAGGAGGGGATGAGGGAGGGTACGTCCTCCTCCTATCGATCGATAAGAGAAAACTTAAGGTCGATTGCTGGCTTCCTCCTATCTCGCACACACACACACACCCATGTACAAACATACATGCACATACACATGCACTTATACAGCACATACACAATCCACGTATATTCTATCTCTCGTTTAAACTCGTGCATACATTTACGTATAATCAAAGGCATTCGCGCGATTACGTTGCCAGGAAAAGAGAGAGAAAGAAAAAGAAAATGAAAATGAAAAAGAAAAAGAAAAAAAAAAGGGGTTGGAGAACGAAATCCGTAGTAGTGGCAAAAAGCTCGTTCTTGAAAAGAAAAGAAATTAAATCAAACAAATAAAATGAAATAAAATTAAATACAATAAAAAATGATACAAAGTGAAAGAGAGAGAGACAGAGAGAGAGAGAGAGAGAGAGAGAGAGAGAGAGAGAGAGAGAGAAGAAAAAAAGAAAGAAAGAGATACTGTACGAACAGTCGTTAAACTCGATTCTTTTTCGTTACTGTGAATTATAATCAGGCATCTCTTATCTGTGCGTCATTAAGAACGTTATCGAATCGACGGTAAATAATGTTGCAAGAAAAGAAAAGAAAAAAAGAAGAAAAATATATTCAAAGAAACTAAACGAAATAAAATGAGGTGTGGCGAGGCGAGGTGAGGTGAGGTACCTCGTGCACGGGAGGAGGATAGCTCGTTTCTTCTCGCATCTTCTCGCGTGGCCTTAAATAAACAAAGAATTCGTCGGCCTCGAATTGATTCGCTCTTCTCGTTTAATCGACCTTTGAGTTCTTTCTTTCTTTTTTTTTTTTTTTTATTTATTTCATTTTTTCTAGCTTCGCCTCGCGAAAAGAAACTTATCGATTGTATCTATTTCGTTTATTATATCTATATAATTATTTGATAATAATATTGTTGAGTAAATATATTATCGAATAAATGTACGATATATATTTATAAAATTATTATATATTATATAATAATAATTATTAATATTCAAATGTTACATTATATTATAATGTTATTATATAATAATATTATATAATAGTATTATATATAAAAGAATTTAAAGACGTGGAATATGTAAATATATTTAAAGTTTATTATATACATGCATATTATTATATTACGTTTAATTATTTCTTTATCTAAAGTATCTAATTATTTTAATTTATTTCATTATATATTCACTGTAATATAAGATTTATTTAAATTAATATAAATTATCCTATACTAAGTTCCAATATAAGTAATTAAGCTTTTCAAGTATTATATAAATATAAATGAATATAATTGAATCTATTTACGTCACGGCTTCAAATTCGAATAAATACATTATCGCACAATTAAATATATATTATATGTTTATTATTAAATATTATTAAATATAATGAAATAATTATATAATATAAACACCGATGTCTCTTTAATTAATTTTTAATTCTCTTCTGTGAATACATATTTATTTTTAGGAGAATTTATGAAATTCCTAATATTTTCTCTCTCTCTCTCTCTCTCTCTCTCTCTCTCTCTCTCTCTCTCTCTCTCTCTCTCTCTCTGTATTCATCATAAATAAGGTTTCATTTATTTTCTTTTTTTTTATTTTCTTTAGCTTTATTATTTTTCTCATTTTCTTATATAACAATTCTCGAACAAAAATAAAACAATTCTTCGTTATATTGCGAATTTTAATACAAGCACGTAAACGTTGATATCCTCGTCAGTCGTTTTGAAACGACCTCGGCGATTCCACTTCGAAACCTTCTCCCACTACTACGCTCGTTTGCTAAGTTCAAATTCTATGCAGTTTCCGATAATAATTAACTCAAAATGGAACGCGTGTATATAATTCCACTCACACAAGTTTTCGTTCCATCGACGATGTTCTTTTACGATCGATAAGCTTGAAGCTTTTCTCTTTCACCCATATACATACTCTCTCTCTCTCTCTCTCTCTCTCTCTCTTTTTCTCTCTCACTCTCTTTCTCTGATCCTCTCATTCTTGTTTCCCATTATGTAATCTTCGTCGAGCGGATGAATGCAATGTCATCCAGTAAAACAAAACGCAACGAACGCGTCTGTAATCGATCACGATCGATTTTTTCTTCTGTTTTTATTATACAACATTTTTTTTTTCTTCTATTTTTTATTTTTTTTCCTATTTTTTTTTTTCTTATCTTTTTCTTCTCTTTTCATATTCGTTGTCTCATCTCATTCGTATTTATATACATGCATACGTATATTTATATATATATATATATATATATATATATATATATACACACACACACTCAGACATACACACGCACACACACCTACGTACATACATACGGCCATCATCTCATCCTTTTTCTTTTTTTCTCTTTTTCCTTTGCGTTACATTTTTGCAAAATAAGCAATCGTGGTAACTTATATAATTCGTGCCAGACACGGGATTTATATCCGCATTAAGTATTTATAAATGAAGAGTGGGGGTTGAGGGAGGGAGGGATGACGGGGTAAGGAGGGAACGAAGAGGGTGGGAGAGAGGTAGAGAGAGAGAGAGATTGGGAGTAGTAGAGGGAGGTAGAAGTAGTGAGGGAGTTAGAGGGGCAGAGAAGTTGATGGCGAGAGCTACTACATACATGAGTCACGTCTTATTATTCGTTACGTTCCTACTCGCGTTATTATGATACACCAATAATATATAAGCTCTCTGGCAGATCTCAAGTTAGAGATATAAATCGTCGGGAACAAAATTTCAACGGCTAAACTAATAAAATCGAGATTTCAAAATCGAATGTAATTAATTAAAGATTTCTTTCTTTCTTTCTTTTTTTTTTTTTTTTTTTTTTTCGAGGTTTCGTACGATTGGTATGTGGCCAAAGTATGCATATGCATAACTTACCACACTTTTGAGAAATTTTATGAGACGAGCGATTTTTATTTGATCTTTATATATATATATATATATATATATATATATATAAAATTCGTCTTTCCTCCCTCGCCAATATTTTTTATTCTTTTTTTTTTTCTCTTTCTTTTTCGTCTTCATTAAAGTACTTCTTTTTTCGTTATTTGTCGGGTATAATAATTTTTTTTTATTATTATTATCTTCATTTTCATACATATATATATATATTTATATAAACTGAAAATATTCGGAGCGAGAGAGAGAGAGAGAGAGAGAGAGAGAGAGAGAGAGAGAGAGTGTTAAGTCAACATTTTCGCACGCACACGCATTCATACGTACATAAATACATATACAGAAGTCTTTTTACCTGTCAACAGGTTTCAGGTAGACTGCAATGTAACGTAGCGTGCATGCATATAGTAAGGTGAAAAGTTATTGCCAGTAAATTTTCTCAAATCGTTTTGTATCTCTCATGTTTCTTTCTCTGTCTCTCTTTCTCTCTTCTTCCATTGATTCACATATTCAAGAGTTGAGAGGGTGAAAGGGGTAAAGAGATATTCACAGAGTTGCGCGTAGATCGGCGAATGCACGCGTATAATTGATATTTTTAGCCGTGAGTCAAAATCGAGAGAGTCGAAAGGAGTAACGAGCCGTGCATGTGTGCATTATCGTATGTTGCAGTATCGAATGTATATATGTATATATATATATGTATGTATGTATGTATATATGTATGTATACATGTATATATGTAGATAGGTATGTATAAGGGAGTACGTTTCCCATTGTGACACGGAACATTAGTTATGTAAGCTGGTAAAGAGAATGTCGTGCCAACCTGATACTCTCGTATTAACCTGAGTGTGCATCCTCGTCGTTTCCGTACGTACGATATCGGTGCACGTTCGTAGTTTTCGATCGATGTGTTAGTAGCCTATATACTATTCATTAAAGTTTACAGACTAAATGCTTGTAGTTTCTTGGTAAAATAAAATAAAACTTTGCAAAGTGTTCGTCTTAGAATATTCGAAAAGAAGAATATAGTTTTCGATAATATCATATTTTTTATCGAATGTACTTTTATGGACATTTATATATGTATATATATTTATGCAGTTTTCAATAATATCGTATTTATTATCGAATTTATTTTTGTATACTTTATACGTATATGTATAATACAATTTTCAATAACATCGTATTTATTATCGAATATATTTTTATGGACTTTTTCTTTTTTATGTGTCATTGATAGAAAAGAAGTATATTAAATTTTAATATCGTCATTTAATTAATTAGCACACAAAAGTTTTATTTTTAATCGATATGTAATTAACCTATATACACGAACCAAACGCTCGTAGTTTCTTGAGAAAATGAAATAAAATTTCCAAGTGTTCGTCTTAGAATATTTCAAAAATAAAACAGTTTTCAATAATATCGTACTTATTATCGAATATACTTTTATCAATTTTTTTTGATGTATTATTTATGAAACTATATTAAAATTTCAATATCATCATTTTATTTATTAGCATAAATATCTTAGTTTCGTTCGAAGTACTATTCCTTTCAAAAATATAAAACGAAACTTAAAAGTATTAGTTTTGTGATATACAAAGAATAAGCATAATTGTTAATATTATCGTATTAATTATCGGATCTATTTTTATATGTCCTTCTACATTGTTGATAAAAGAAAGAAAAATCTATTTAAAATTTTAATTATCATCTTATTTATTAGCATAGAACAATCTTATCTTCGATCGGTGTGTAAACGGCCTAAATAAACCTCATTACGGTTTAATCACTAAAGATTCGCCATTTCATTGCGAAAAAAATAAAACGAAACTTTTGAAAGTGATAGTTTTATGATATACAAAGAGAAACATCATTTTTAATGCTATCGTATTTATTATCGAATCTATTTTTGTAGATTGAATATACTTTTATATAGTTCATGAAACAAAATTTTATGAATTACAATTATCATTGTATATTCATAATAAATTGTATTATATATATATATATATTTTTTTTTTCTCGAGTATTGTCAGGAAAATCTTATCTTCGATTAGTGTGTAAATAGCTTAACCATTATCCATTAAAGTTTAGTCAGTATACGTTTGTCATTCCGTCTCGAAAATAAAATAGTACTTTAGAAAATAAAATAAAACTCGGAAATAAAATAAAACTTTTGAAAATGTTTGTTTGAAAATATATATGAAAAAAAAAGAAGATAAATTGTAAATAGCATCGTATTTATTATCGAATGTATTTTATATACGCTTTTCTATGTTTTCATAGAAATATCTTATCTCAGATTTTCGTATGAGTAATCTATATACTACTCATTAAAGTTCTACTCAGTAAACATTCGTCATTTCGTTCCACGAATAAAATAACATTTAAAAATTTCGTTTTGAAATACGCTAAAGAAAAACAACGTTTATAAAACGATTATTTATTCTCAAATGTAGAATATTTTTATAAATTCTTTCGTATTCATAAATTAATAAACAAATAATGAATAAATAATAGAATAAATTTAAAGGAATTAAATTAACGAATTAATGATAAAATAATAAAATAATTTGATAATAGAATTAATCAATAAAATTAACAGTTTGGTAAAATTAATAAATAAAATTAATAAATTGTAATAAATTCTATTGTTTAATTTATTAATCTCTTTTTGATTTTATTTATTAATGAAATATATTTTTATTACGTTTATATATATATATATATATATATATATATATATATTAAAAAAAATAAAAATAAAAGAAAAAAAGAAAAGAAAAAGAAAGAGAGAAGAAATCTTATCTTCGATCAGTGTATAACTAATTTTTAAATACCGACCATAAAGGTTTCAGTAATTAACGAAAACCACGTAGTTTCTCGCATGAATAAAATAAAACTTTGGAAAATATGATTTTACGATATGCAAAGAAATATAACAATTTTTAAATAGCATACACAAGCTCGTATTTATTATCATAAATTTTTATAAATTATTCCATAATATTCATATAAAGAAAATCCTTATAAATTTTAATTAGATGAAAAGATATAAGGCCAGTCATTTTTAACCACAAGATATATCACTAAATGGAGATTAAAAAATTCTTTCTAAAGTCAATTTATCTCGCATGTGTGTTTAGTATGAAATATTGTTTACATCTCGTATGGCTTCACCCGTATCGATTTCTATCACATAGAACGTTTATACTATAGTTGCATGTGTTTCTACGCACATACATACATACATACGTATACATATGTGTGTGTGTGTGTGTGTGTGTGTTATATACATATATATACGATATAGATACACATATATAGTTTTTGCTTTTTATTACGGGCCTCGTCTCGTTCGTCGAAACTGTGGCCAAGCGAGCAAACGCCGGAAATGTATACAGAAGCAATTTCTGTCTCGATGTTGGTGACCTCGAGGGAGGGGTGAGAGTACTGCTGTGCTTGGGTCACGAAAGGGTGGGAGTAGGAGTAAAGGAGAGAGAGAGAGAGAGAGAGAGAGAGAGAGAGAGAGAGAGAGAGAGAACGATGGTGGGTTGATAAAGCCGATAGAGAGATCCGATGTAATTAACTGTTGGGAATTGGACAAATGGAAAATGCATTCTATTATTATTATGGGAAGTTGGGAAGGGATGGGAGTAGATGGTAAGTGGTGGTGGTAGTGATGGTGGTGAGGGAGAAAGAGGGGGTGTGACCGATCGAAGCGTATACGACACAATAACAACAACGACGATGACGTTGAAGGGATTTTCTATAATAATTACTATCGATTTATCGTTTTTATTTATATAAAATGGATATATATATATATATTGAATTCGTCTTGTATATAAATCATTGTGTTTTGTCTGACATGTTTTCATAGACTTCATTGTGATATAATTAGTATTACTGGCCAACAAATGTTATAAATGTTTTAATATGTTGAATGCCGTTGGGATCGTTGGTAAACCGGCACACGACTTTCGTTAATGATATGACAATGTCAATATTAGTAAAAGCAATTTCATTATACAATATAAATGGTGATATTATTTTTTGTGGAATTTTAGATATTTGTAATATTATGACAATGACGATGACGACGACGACGACGACGATGATGATGATGATGATGATGATGATGATGATGATAATGATGATGATGATGATGATGATGATGATGATGATGTTAATAATGTAGATATAAATTGATTGATATATCATGGAATATTTAAATAGTTTTATTTTTAAATACATTTTGATAAATCTGTTTATTATCTATAATCATTGTATAAATATGTGTGTGTAAAATTTGTATGCGTATCTATAAAATTTTTAATATTTTTAATGTTATGATGATTATGTAAAATAACTGATATATGTTATTGAGTATTTAATTTTATTTTTAGATATATGTATATATATATATGCGCGTATGTGTGTGTGTTAGATATTCATATTGCGATAAATCGTATTGAAACATGGTAAACACCGATAAGATACATCAATACAATCTTCTTTGAATATTACAAATTTTTTGATATAATTATTTGCGATTGTTATATTAAAAATTATAACATTTCTTTTTCTCCTATTTTTTTTCCTTTTTTTTTTTTTTTTTACTGCAACACACTGTACAAAATTGTGTAACTATACTTACATTACCTTGTACTTTCTATTTCTTTTTCTTTCTTTTTTTTTCACTTCCATTTCGTACAATGTTTGTCCTTCTAAATTCTTTGACTCGAAAGAATAGAGTCATTAACATTTTCTTTTTCTCATTATTTAGTAATGTGCATAGTTAGTTGCTTTCGTAAATCAGAAATTTTAATGTTACTATACGTTTAATATTATTATATCGACTAAATGCATTTCTGAATCGCGGAGGTTACCGGTGACCTCCAATAAGATAATTATATAAAGTATGATAATAAAGTTTGACTTAATCGTTTTATATAATAATATATTACACGATATGTATATCGTAGAATAAAACTTGTATTTCTATATGATAAACATGCACGCACGCGCACACACATATATTTAAAATCGGCCTAGCATACAAATAATATTAAATAAAAAGAAAAAAAAAAAAAAAAAAGTAAAATCAAATACCGATAATATCACTTTCAAAAGTAATTAGCTCGTTAAAATTAATTAGCGTTTCTTTGTGTCGTTGATCGTTGACCGATTAATTTCTCAAAACTTTCAAAAGTTATCGCGAAAGAAGTTTGTTTCTAACGAGAAAAGAAAACAAAAAAGGAAAGAAAGAATAGAAAGATAAAGAAAAATGTAGAGTTTCGCGATACTCAATGGTTTCCCCTCGAACTGTCAGTCGTCCATTTTTTGAGTGTCAGCTTATTTAACGTAGTTCGTCCCTTGTGGGTGCGAAGGCTCCGTGTTACATTCGCATAAGCGCACGCGTTTGTATTGGTGTCTGTATTTGCAAAGAAAGAAAGATAGAGATAGGATGAGACAGAGAAAGAAAAAGAGAGAAAGAGAGAGAGTTGATGGTACGCCCTTTTTGTCTCGTTCGCCATCTCTTTCAACCCTCCTTCTGTACCCTCGTTTTCAACCCTCCACCTTCCACGATATCTACTAGCTTTCTCTTCTTCTCCCACCATTACCACTACCACTACTACTATTACTATTACTATTACTACTACTACTACTACTACTACTACTACTACTATTACTACTACTACTACCCTTTCTCCTTAGTTCGTTGTTTCCTGTTGCGCGAGCGAAAAACAAATACGTTTTGATAAGCCGACCGTTCTCTCTCTCTCTCTCTTTCTCTTTCTTCGTACGAAGGATAGTCGCTTTATGTCGGAGGTCGTTTCCTAAATCAGAAAGAGAGAGAGAGAGAGAGGGGGGGGTGGGGGGAAGAGAGAGAAAAGAAAAGAAGAAAAAGAATAAAAGTGAGCAGCTCCAACGATGGTATATTCGCTCGGCAAAATTATCGTTGGGTTCTAGCTGGGAGAGAGAAAAGAGAAATGAAGAAAAAGAAAAAGAGAGAGAGAAATAAAAAAAGAAGAAGAAAGAAATAAAAAAAAAAAAAGAAAAGAAAAGAAAGAAGAAAGAGAGAAAGAAAGGGAAACTCGTCGAATTATTATCATTCGTTGAATGCCAGACGGATAGGAGGGGCGAGATGAGTAGGTAGGGGAGGGTAGAAGGGAGGGAATTAAAACCTGCTACTCATTATACATTATGTACGATCATTCGGAAATGATTCGTTGAAATATATAGACATATATATATATATATATATATATATATATATATATATATGCATTTACGTATCATGGATGATTAATAATTAACGAAAATAATTATCTAAATGCGTTCTAATTTTTGTCGTCTATGCGCATGTGTCATGGATGCATTTCGCGTTCGATTAAAAGAACGTTTTCGGATAATTATATAACAGTTGTATCTTCTTTTTCTTTTTTTATCAATTTCGTTTTCTTTTTCTTTCTCATATTTACCTCTTTAATCTTTTCCCTCTTGTTCTCATTTTTTTTACCCTTGTTATTATACCTTCGATGATATCCTCCATGAAAGAAATAATAAAGTTCGAGAATAAATCTTTCGGCCGGGTCACTCGATGAGGTCATTGGATGATGGTAGATGATATCCGTATACGAAAATTTTTCGCAAGAATCGAATCGTGTCGATTCGACAAAAAAAAAAAAAGAAAGAAAGAAAGAAAGAAAGAAATAAAGAAATAAAGAAAGGAAAAGAAAAAAGAAAAAGGAAGGAGTACAAAAATTTTATCGCTTACTCGCGAATTTGATTTAATATATCGAGGCTAATAAAGACGCGGGACACGTTGTGTTTGAGAACGTGTGTATGTAATTCCGGATGGGGAGAGAGAGAAAGAGAGAAAGAGAGAAACAAAAAGAGGTATAGAGAAAGAGAGAAAGAAAAAAAAATGAGTCAGTTGGCTGAGATGCAACGCATACGTGGCTGGCAGAGCTCACGCGCGCACTTCGCTACCCCCATTCGTTCGTACATCTCTCTCTCTCTCTCTCTCTCTCTCTTTCACACACACACGCATACACATATAGACTCTCTCTATCTCTCTCTCACTTTGTCTCTTTTTCCCTTGGTACAACCAAGAGGTTAATAACAGATCAACGTTCGTACGTGCATATTTCTCTGTCGTATGAGGCAGCGATTAGAAAAGTGTGGTCTCTCGTAAGTACAGTGGCTCCCTCTCGGAGGATCCGATCGGCGTCGTTTCGACGAGCGAGAAACTTGTGTAGTGTACTTCTTTCTCTTTCCCTTTATTTCTTTTTCTTTCTCTCTCTCTCTCTCTCTCTCTCTCCCCTCTCTTTTTCTTTTTTTCTTTCTCTCTCTTTCTTTCAGTCATAAGTGTACGAGCTGTATTATCCGCGCAAGAGCGAGTCACGCGCGACGATGGCCGCGATTAATCACTCGCACGTTATTTCCTTGTCCTCTTCCCTCTCCCTCTTACCCCCTTCCCTTACCCTTTCCTCTTCATCTTCCCTCCGTGTCTTCGAGAGCTCTTCTCTTCTCTTCTCTTCTCTTTTCTTCTCTTCTCTTCTCTTCTCTCTTCACTCTCTTCATCGCCATCTTCGTTCTTTTGGCATCGTTCGTTTTCGCTTTTAATTCACTGCTCCTTACGCATGGATTATCGTACGTAAAGGTATTTAACTCTCGATATTGTAGTTTCATTGAAGAGCCGGCGCGCGGCCTTTCAAAGGAAAAGTAGTCGATTCGTAATTAGCGGGCTTTCAGTTTTGCAATATGGCTGACTAATAAGTTAGTCGCGAAATGTTTACGAGAGTACTCTAGAAAAATCGACCCGGTGTATTAAACGTTATTCGAGTTGTATGGGGTGGGTTTTTTCTATTTCTTTCTTTCTTTCTTTCTTTCTTTCTTTCTTTCTTTCTTTTTCTCTCTTTTTCTTGTTTTTTCTTTTTTCTTTCTTTCGTTTTTTATTTGCCCACTTTAACGATGCCATTAAAAACTTATTCCTCTTATTCGAGGTCGTAAGTTAAGTTTAAAAAAAAAAAAAAAAAAAAAGAAGAGGAAGAGAAAGGAAGAGTGAAAAAAAAGAAAAAAGAACGAGAAACAAGAAGGAGAGAAGAAAAATATAAAAAAAAATAAATAAATAAATAAATTAGAAGCAAGAAGAAAGAAAAGAATTGGTAAGAAAGAATCCAACAAACAAGATTAGAAACAAAACGGACATAAAAGAAGAAGAAGGAAAAAAAAGAAAAGATAAGAAAAGAAAAGGAGAGGAAACCAAAGTAAAAAAGAAAAGAAAAATTACATATTTAGCGCGTTTCTTCTCTCGCTCGTGATAAATAAGCAACTAAACAGCGATCATTTCCAAAGGGAGCTCTCGGTTGTGAGAGAGAAGCTATGCGGAGCGTCCCGAATTTACGTTCCCAAAACCGGTTCCATTTTGGGAGCCAACTTGGAAGGTGATTTCTGATTAAAAGAGAGGGGAAAAAAGGGTGGAGGGTGGAGGGAGGAGGGTGAGGAAGGAGAAAGGGGGACGTAGAGGATAGGATTGGATTTTTCAAGGAGGGGGTTTATCCTTCGAAGAAGAAGAAAAAAGAAATTAAAAAACAAGAAAAATAAAAAGAAAAGGGAGGAGTAAAGGGAAAAGAAAGAAATTAAACAAAAAAAAAGGAGGGGGAGAGGGGAAGAAAAAGAAAAAATAAAAGGGGAACGAGGAAGAAATAGAAAAATAAAAAGAAGAAGGAAGAAATTTAAAAAAAAAAAGAAAAAGGGAGAGGTGGAAGAAGAAGAGACAAAAAGAAGGAAAAAGAAAAAGGGAAGTAAGGAGAAAAGGAAAAAGAAAAAGAAAGAAAGAAAGAAAGAAAGAAAGAAAGAAAGAAAGAAAGAAAGAAAGAAAGAAGATCATAGGAAGTTATCAGTCACTTTGAAAATATCCTTTATCGTCGATAAACTCCTCTTCCGTTGTCTTCTTCTAAAGGGGAATCTTTTTCGCGGGAATAATAATGATAATGACCTCTCAGACCGGATAATAACGAGCCAGGAGAAAACGATTTTAGGCTTCTCTCGGTGGATGGAAACGAGAGGGAGGAAGAAGAAGAAGAAGAAGAAGAAGAAGAAGAGGAGGAGGAAGAAAAAGAGAAAGAAAAAAAATAGAGATAAACGAGAGAAATACGAAGGGCAAGAGAAATCATCGTGGTCGAGGAGTAGAAGTAGGAGTAGGTGTTGTTATCGGGGTTGAGGGTTGGAGAGGTGGAGTATGATACTAGGTAGGATGGGGTGAGGTCAGGAGAAAAGAAACGAACGCGGAAAAGAATATATACGAGGTAAGAAAGTAAAAGATGGAATAATGGATAGAGTGTGGGAATGGTTTTACGCACTTTTTTTCGGAGGTTTATCCTCACGAAGAGAGAGAAGTTCTTCGAGAGACTTTAAATGAAATCTTTGAACGACGGCTAAGTGCTTTGCGAGGTGTTGCTTGCCGTCGAGTCAAGTGTCTCCCTCCCTCTATATAACACACAAACGTCGATGTGCGAGAGCCCGTGTAACGTAAGTACCTGAGTTGGATTCCATGTATAGTACCATGTATATCGAGTACGTTCGCTTTTCCTTACGTGTGTGGTAGGGGTGAGCTTGAACACGTTACACACATATATTCGCATCGCACCCACACATGTATGGATGGATACATGTAATGTATTTGTGTGTGTGTGTGTGTGTGTGTGTGTGTGTATGTGCGCGCGCATTTGTGCTTATAGTATGAAAACATACGGGTTTCTCTCTTGTACACACAATTTCTCTACTGGCTTATATCTTCTCTCTCTCTTTCATCCTCATTCATATATATATATATATATATATATATATATATATATATGCATATATATGTATGTATGTATGTATAGATTCATACATATACGCGAGGGAAACACGTACGAGAAAGTCCCCTGCTTCCTCAATCTCTCTGTGTGCACGTGCATCGCACAGCACGGTTTAAAGGTCCCCTCACACGAAGACCTTTCTCCACCTTGTCCTTCTCCTCCTTTTCCACCTCCACCTCCATCTCCATCTCCATCTCCATCTCATTCTTCTCATCCTTCTCCTTCTCATCTTTCTTCTTATTCTTCTTCTTTTTCTTCTTCTTCTTCTTTTTCTTCTTCTTTTTCTTCTTCTTCTTCTTCTTCTTCTTCTTCTCCTCCTCCTCCTCTTTCCTCACCCTCCTCCAACATAGTTACTTTTCTCTTCTTCTCCTCTCTTTGACGCGGTCGAATGCTACCAACTAGCTCGTTCGTTTACCTCGAGTCGCTTCTCACGAATGTCGTTTTAAATCGAAAGGAAGAAGACTCGCGTATGAGAAAGAGAAAGAGAGAGAGAGAGAAAGAGATGAATCTCTATCGACGTTTAGATACTACACGACTCTTTCAATTTCTTTGAGTCCTCCTCTCTTGAACTTACTATTTACTTTTTCATTTTCCACGTATCTAAGTATCCATTTTCAACTCGATGCCACTTTTTTTTCCATCTTTGCTAATTTTATTATTTATTTCTTTATTTCTTTATTTATTCCAAAAAAAAAAAAAAAAAAGAAAAAGAAAAACAAAAAGAAAAGATCTTTTTATTTTCTTCTTTTTTTTTTTTTTTTACATTTCTTTTCTTTCTTTTATTTTTTTTATTTTTTCAAACTCTCACTAATACATCATATAGATACGTGAATATGTAAAATATAGCACTGACAGAAACTACAAATCATTTCAAATTCTTTCGTGCATTGTGACGACGACCTTAGGATGGTTAGTAAAACTCATTCCGACTCTACTGTCGAGACGAAGAAGATGCTTGTGTGCCAAGAGAGAAAGAGAGAGAGAGACGGAGAAAGAGAGAGAGAGAGAGAGAGAGAGAGAGAGAGAGAGAGAGAGAGATGGAGGATACTGTTTGTGGGAGAACGCGTCATTGGAAAGAGAGACGCGTTGTTCGAATCGGGAAAGAGAGATAGAAAAACAGAGAGATAAAGATAGAAAAAGATAGATAGATAGATAGATAGATAGATAGAGAGAGAAAGAGATGGAAAGAGAAAGAGAGAGAGAGAGAGAGAACTCGATTGCTTCTCTGGTGTATATGCGATTACAAACGTGGCTGAGGCAATATAATGATGTTGGAAGATACTAGAGAAAGATAGAGAGGAAAAGCTATAAAGGAAAGGCACTGGCCTATATATCTTATTCCTTTTTTTCTCCCTTCTTCTTCTATTTTTTTCTTTTTTTTTTCCCCCTTCTTCCTTCTCTTCTTTTTTTTTTCAATCCCTCTGCTACTTTTCTTTTTCACTACCTCCTACTCCTACTCCTACTCTTCACCTGCTGCTTATTTTTTTCTCTTCTTCTTTTTCCTCCTTCTTCTATCTTTTTCTTTTTCTTTATCTTTTTTTTTCTTTTTTGCCTTTTTCTTCTTTGCTTTCATCGGTGATCAACTTATCCCTTTTCGAAACCACCAACTTACTAAAATACGATCGTTTCATCCAACGAAAGGTTGGATTCTCCCTCTTTTTATGACCTAGGAAGATCTTCCGTGAGTATTTTAAGAGAAAAAAAAAAGCGATAGACAGACAGACAGACAGACAGACAGACAGAGAGGGGAAAGGGAGAGAGAATGAGAGGGAAAAAAAAACTAAGACCGTACATTAAATGTTCAAAATGAGAGAAACTGTAGAAGTAGGGGTGTCTGTGGGAAGAAACGGATTGGATCATTTCTCCCTTCACGATTTCTTTATATTTTATTTTTAATGGGAATTTTGTAGAAAAAGAAAAAAAAAAGAGAGGAAGAAGAAGCAAAAAATTAAGAGGGCGGGGAAAATTCGTTTTATATATATATATATATATATATATATATATATATATATATATATATTTATTATAGCTGTAATAACGTTAAAGATACATAATCCAATATGAATCCTTACTTACTTTCGTTTCAACGTCACGTGACTATTCATCTCGTGAGAATGATGATTTATAGGAGATTTCTTTTTTAAGATACGACTCGAGAACGTATGGGATATTTTCTTTTTTCTCTCTTTTCTTTTTATTTTCATTTTTTTTTTTTTTTCATATTTTCTCTCTTTCTATTTTCTTTTCTTCTTCGTTTTCCTCTTCTTATCTTCTCTTTTTTTCTTCTACTTTTACCTTCAAAGGGAAACATTTAAAGACGAAACGGAGGATGCTGGCAGAGAAAGATAGAGAAAGAAAAAATAGAGAGAGAGAGAGAGAGAGAGAGAGAGAGAGAGAGAGAAAATGAAAGAAAAAGATGGGGTGTTGGTCGTATCGAGTGTTGGCCCACATTTCTCATCTTTCTTCTTTCGTTGCTTTTATTACCTTGACATTCTTCGAGATCTCATTCGCGAATAAATAAACTTATTACTTTTCCCACACCCTCATCTTTCATCGCTCTCTTCTTCTTCATCTTCTTCTTCTTCTTCTTCTTCTTCATCTTCATCTTCATTTTCTTCTTCTTCTTCTTATCCTCGTCTTCGTCATTCTCTCTTTTTCTCTTTCTTTCTCTCTTATTCAACGGTCGCCAAAGAATGATAATGAATGAGTCGAGAATACCCACTCTTCCTCTCTCTCTCTCTCTCTCTCTCTCTCTCTCTCTTACTCTCATTCTTCCCCTTCCCTTCTTTCTTACCCTCCACTACCCCGATTGCTCGTAAATTCATCGACTCACGTCGCACATTATATGCGCCAAAGGAAGGACTCTTTTACGTATTTCGCATTATAACCGGTGGTACTTGCGAAAGATTTCATCGCGACCGAGTATAATATTCTTTGATACGACGGGAGCTCTTAAAACTTTATGTGGTTTATTTTCTTTCACTCTCTCTCTCTC
>NC_057691.1:900526-917776 GCF_014466175.1 Vespula pensylvanica | reverse complement strand
ATTATTTTCAACGGCAAAGAAACTCACTCCATGTTTCTCTCTCTCTCTCTCTCTTTCTCTCTCTCTCTCTTTCTCTTTTCCTCTCTTTATCTGTCCTTTATTATCGTACGTAACGTTTTTATAAAAATAATAAACAACGCTTTTAATCCACCTCAACGAATTTGTGCTTGTCTCTATCTCTCTCTCTCTCTCTTCTTTCTTTTTTTATTTCGTTTCTATTTTTTCTTTTCTTTTCTTTTTTTCTCGTTTCTTCATTTTCAATCGTCATTTATCTCTTTAGTTATGCTTTTCAGTTTTATTATTATTATTATTATTTCTTTTTTTAAATTCTTTTCTTTTCTTTTCTTTTTTTTTTTTAATTATTATCAGTCCCTTTTCTCACGAGAATACGGGATATATAATCCTTGAGAAATTATTCGCGAGGATCGGTCCCGACGCAAAAGCGACAACATTTTTCCCGAGTCGACGTCCTCATCTCGTAACGTTGGATTTGATATTTAAGAACGATTCTCCCACGGTCGATCGACTCGAGCCCTCGTAATTCTATTATTTTCAAGCGTGCGAATAGATGATCGAATTGCAGAATGAAGACGACATCGACTATGAGGTTAATGTCGTGTCTAAGTATATGCATACATATATACATAGGTAGATAAATAGATAGATAGATAGATAGATAGATAGACAGACAGACAGACAGACAGATAGATAGATAGATAGACAGATACATAGATACATACTTCGTGTACAATAATAACTCGTTACGCATCGATCGTCGTCATTGCCTATAATAGATATATGGGAAATAGTAATAATATCGATGGAACTTGTACGAGGTGTCCCATTTTAATTGAATCACGCGAATTTCATTAAAATTATCAGTCAAATTATTATTATTATTATTATTATTATTATTATTATTATTATTATTATCAATCGTACTATCTATTCGATTGATTTCGATATCGTTTAATTTCATTTATTTTCATTTTATTGTATTTTATTTTCTTTTCACTTCGATATTATCATTATTATTGTTATCATTCCTTTACATTACTTTTTATATATTTATTCCTCTTTTCTTTTTTTCCTCATTTTCTTTCTTTATAATTTTAATTTGAATACTACAGATGAATACTATAGATTAATCTGAATACTTTAGATGAAATAGACAAAAAGATTAATTAAAATAAATGAAATTCTCCGAGAGTTTGTCGTAGTTGTGTTGTAATTTTTAACGAGAAACACATTCCAACGTTCGTCGTTCTTCTTTCCTCACATTCGGCAGATCTCTTACCCTTCGTATCGTCTTCTTCTTCTTCTTCTTCTTCTTCTTCTTCTTTTCCTTTCCTTTTCTTGTTTACCGGTGCATCCAATCGAATCGGAAGCAAGGCCGTGCGTATGCAGTTGTGCGTACGTATGCATATACATACATTTATCCATACATACATACATACATACATACATACATATATATATATATACACATATATACGTATATGTATGTATACATGAGGTGTATGCATGCACGCATACTTATTAAAGTGAGAGCCAAACAAACACCATTGACTTTTTTGCCAATGTAGATATATTATGAGTGAGGTGTGTGTGTTTCTTTTTGTGTATATATACACATAAGCATATATATATATATATATATATATATATATATATATATGAGTTAGTACAGCAACCACCTCGTCTCTTTTCTTGTGTTTCGCTGTCCGCACTGGATTCACTTGGGCGTTGCATCTCTCTCTCTCTCTCTCTCTCTCTCTCTTTCTCTCTAACTCTATTCGTGTTTTTCTTTCTTTTTCTTTCTCGTTTTCTCTCTTTTTTCTTGCTCTCTCTCTCTCTCTCTCTCTCTCTCTCTCTCTCTCTCTCTCTCTCTCTCTCTCTCTCTCTCTCTCTCTATCTCTATCTCTTTCATTTTCTCTCTCCCTCTCATCCCTATTTCTTTCTCTTTCTTTTTCTTTTTCTCTTCGTCTGTTATCCTGCAAATATCCTCCAGGGAACCACCCTCGGATTTCTGCGGCTTCAAGTCGCAGACCCTCGTTTTCTCACTCGCAGACGTGTGCTGTGCGAGAAATGATTTCTTTAAAAAGAAACAGGAAAAGAAAAATAAAGAAAGAGATGTTAAAGAATCCACCCTCTATATATTCTTTCACTTTTTATTCCCTCTCTTTTTCTTTCTTCTTTTCTATTCTTCTTTTTTGTTTTTCCTCACCACCACCACCACCACCACCACCATCACCATCACCATCACCATCACCACTACCACTATCGACATCGCCATCGCTACTTTCCTCCCTCTTCCCTTATTTTATCTTATTTTATTCTATTCTATTCTATTCTATTTTATTTTATTTTATTTTATTTTACTTCCTTTTGTTTCTTTTTATTTCTTTTTATTTTCTTTTCTTTCTAGACAAAAGTACGCAGATATGTACGTACGTATGTACCTACGATAGAACGTTTCAGCAATAGAGCTCCCTTATAAATATTTATTTCTTCTCTCGTGTGAGAAGATGCCCTCTCTATCTTGAAAGTAATCGATAACGTATATACAAATATTCCTGGTATCACTTTATATAATATACTCATCGATATCTCTCTTATACGCTTGGCTTTATAAAGTTCGAGAGAGAAAGAGAAAGAGACAGAGAGAGATAGAGAGAGAAACAGAGAGAGAGAGAGAAAGAGAGAGAGAGAGAGAGAAGAAAGTCTTTCATAGTACGTGCATACGATGCGAGTTATCGGATCGACAGAAATAACTTGCCATTCGAACTCCCTCTCTCTCTCTCTCTCTTTCTCTCTCTCTCTCTCTCTCTTCTTTTTCTCTCTTTTTCTCTAATATCCGTAATACGAAAAAATATTGTCGCGAGAAAATCGAGTGAGGGTTGGAAATAAAAGGAGGGAAAGAGAGGAGTTTCCACGAAAATCGTTTTTCTTTTCTCTCTCTCTCTCTCTCTCTCTCTCTCTCTCTCTCTCTCTCTCTTTCTCTTTCACTCTATCTCTATCTTTTATCTTCTCTTTCTCTCTATCTCTCTATCTCTATCTTCTGTATTCTCTCTCTCTCTCTCTCTCTCTCTCTCCTTTTTTCTTTTACTTTTTTTTTTTTTTACTTTCCTCCTCCTTTTTCTCTACTTTCTTTTTATCTTGAACCGACGGTACAGTTTTGTCGAGGGTATCCGCCACGTTCCTTGCTGTGCTACGACAAAATTTATCCTGTGCGCGGAAGTCGAGAAAGGGAGCAAGAGGGAAAGAAAAAGAGAAAGAGAGAGAATGGGAGAATGGGGAGCGAGTGTGCGGGAGTGAGGGTAGTTAAAGGATAACCTTTACTTAGGAGCCATCGTTAAAACACTTGGAAAATATTCTATCGATTTCGAAGAAAATGCGATTAATATTCTTTAAGAATAACGGTACTCTAAGTGTGTGCGTGTGTGTGCGTGTGCTTGCGTGTATGTATGTATCTGGAGGGGGATGAGAAGAAGAAGAAGAAGAAGAAGAAGAAGAAGAAGAAGAAAAATAAAAAAACGGAAAAAGTGTGAAATAATTTAGTGACACGAAAAAGATTTTATTTATTCGAGAGAGTAAAAGATAGAAGATTTAATAAAATTTCTATCCGAAGGAAAGTAAATAATTAATACTTTGACGATAATCATCCTAGTGACTGGCAGTTGATTTGAACGGGGAAAAAGAAAAGAAAAGAAAAAGAAAGTATTGAGAATGTTTTAAAAATTTCATTTTCTCCTATTTTTTCTTTCCTTTTGTTACATTTCAAATATCAAAATTATATTCTTTCCGATTTTTCTATTTAATAATAAATAATGTTACCAATATGAAAATGAAACGAGAAGATAATATTTCTCGATGATTTATCTACAAATAGATATATGAACTTTATATTACAAACGAAGTTGTATACTATGATAGACGAGAAAATTAGTTTTCGATCGTAACGAGATCGTTTGATAACAAGTATATTTATTAAATTTATTCAACGTACAAATATATTTAACGTACAGTCAAAAATACATTAAAATTTTGTAATTAACGTCGAAAGAAAATAATTTAAAAAGAAAACGAACGAAAGAACGAACGAACGAACGAACGAACGAACGAATACAATTGTAATTAACAAAACTTTATGAAAGGAAGTTCGGAGACCGGTTTGGAAGAGAGGGAAGAATTTTTTACGATCTCGTACACGACAGAACTTTAATACATCGTCAGTCGTTAAATATATAAAAGTTAATCTAAGATATTAAATATAAAATAAAAAATATAAAATTACATAAAATAACGTGATGTAAGATATAAAATACAGAATTATATAAAGTAATAAAATGAATAAAATCTTACAAAATAACAAACTATAAAATACAAAATCAAGTTGATTGTGATTGTGACGATGTTGTTAGGTGATATTACCATTGCTAGTACCAGCAATCTTTAAAGTAAAGAACTTCGATCTATATTTTTAGTTGTTGGGCGGTGCTTGCTTCAGCCATGGCCCTTACACGTTCTACAAAGCCGTTAGGATAGGAAATGGACGAGTCCTTCGACTCGGCAATTTCTTCCTGACGAAACTTTGGAGCGACGCCGACCTCGTAAGCATCGGTGAGCTTCAGTTACTTTGGATGGACAGCCGTGGACCGAATCAACCGTTGGCATCGTTACGACTCTATTTCCTTCCGGAGAACACCCCGGATGGTCGTAGGGATACGCATGGAGAGGTGAGCAAAATAAAATCCTTTTTCGATATATCGATCTTATTACGATCATCGATTTTATCCCTATTTTCTATCGGACCCAACATAAATAATGTTCCAAATCGTTTTGGGATATAATCGATGGAAACGTGTTATCGTGTTTCTTCTTCTTTTTTCAATCTTTTCGTTTTTTTTTCCTCTTCTTTTTTTTCAAATTATTATTATTATTATTATTGTTGTTGTTGTTGTTGTTGTTGTTGTTGTTGTTGTTATTAACATTTATTTTATATTTTCAACGTTTGAAATCGTTTCTCGATATAATCGACGGAGGGACGTTAATTTTTCTTTTTTCGTATCATTGTTATCGTTAACAATAATAATGATAATGGTAATATTATTATTATTATTATTATTTGTTTCGTTTTTCACAACGTTCGAAATCGTTTCTGTATTTAATCGACAAAGGGGTTATTTTTTCGTATTATTCTCGTTATTGTTATTATTGTTGTTGTTGTTGTTATTATTATTATTATTATTATTATTATTATTATTATTATTATTGTTATTATTATTAATATTCATTTTACATTTTCAACGTTTAAAATCCTTTCTGTATAAACTCGACGGAGAGGTGCTATTTTTTTCGTATTATTCTTGTTATTATTATTATCATTATCATTATTATTATTATTAATCTTTATTTCACGTTTTCAAACTCGTTTTATTCAAACTCATCATCGTCAATTAAAATCATTATTCATTTTTCATTTTACCTTTACTTTATTATTAGAGGAGAGCTAATATAACACAGTGCGCTTCGTCGTATAATCGATTTTAATATAACTATATATAGAATATTAATAAAATTCCTCTCGCTCGAGATATCAAGATTCACGTTCTATATACGTATACATACCTATATATACATATATATATATATATATATATATATATATATATATCGAATAAAGCGTGGTTTTACAAAATGGGTGGCAAAAAATTCATATAACTTTCTGTCACGCATAATTTATTAGTGAATAGTACAACTTGAGTATACATACATACATACATACATACATACATACATATATATATACATGCATAAACTTTTTATAAAATTCTTATTTTAATTGGAAGTTTATAAAATACGTATTTGCGAAAGAAAAAAGAAAGAAAAATAAATGTGATCAAATTAGATGGTTCACCCTATACATACATACATATATATATATATATATATATATATATTCGGATCTCTCTTTTTCTCTCTCTCTCTCTCTTTCTTTTATATAACGTAGTGGGGGTTTACCTTGGATATCCGAGGCGTAAGAGAGTAGTGTGGGGGTTGTTATTAAAAGGCAATCTCGTGCACGAATCGAGAAAAAGAGAGAGAAACACACACAAAGAGAGAGAGAGAGAGAGAGAGAGAGAGAGAAAGAGAGAGAGAGAGAGAGAGAGAATATGTACGTCGGTTCTCATTTGTCGAGGTGACCCTTAACTTACTTTATTCCCGCTTCTTTTGTCGAATTATATGCTGGAAAGGGACTCTCTCCTGCGCGTGTTCTTCTCCCCTTCTCTGTTTCCATTGTAAGGACGCGCAAACTCGACGGATAAAAGAGGCTTTCTACCATATCGATCTCCGCCGGTAAACAAATGGTTCGTTAATTCAGACTCGGTCTTATCACTCCTATCATTGGTATAAATCTAAAATGGATTGTTTCTCTTTCTCTTTTTTTTTTCTGTTGCGTTAAAATTTATTATTACAATAGAAAATTAAAGAAATATTAGAAAATGTTATCGTCTCTCTTTGTCTTTTATTTTAATCAGTAACATACATACATACATACATTCAACGTACATCATACGTACATATATATATATATATATATAATCTTAAAAATACAGTATAAATAAATGAAAAGAAAATTTTTGTTCTCTATTATATTCAAATGAAAAGAATACACGATCTTAATCTTTTGAAGTTTTATACATTTAAGATTTTTTCTATTTCTTTTTTTATGAGACACAGTCTATTTTATACTTCGATGCATCCGAACAGCCTCCCACTCTCTTCATCCCCCACCCCCTTATCTTCTCCATGCCATTACCAGCACTATTGGCGTCGGAACGCCGCTATCAACACTGGCTCAACGTCGTGTTCTACTTTCTTTCCATTTCGATCTTTCCTTAGTCTCTATGAAAGACTCGTAAAACTGTAACGTATCACACAGATACGACTACTCACTTTCTCGGGCTACCCCGGCCTGATATTATCTTTATAACTTAGCGTGAAAAAAAAAAAAGAAAAGAAAAAAAAAGAAAAGAAAAGAAAAGGAAAGAAAAAAGAAGTAACCTAGAATAATCGAGTTTTTCTTTGTCCTTTTAATATCATTAACGTCCGGATTATCAGACAACATTCGTCTCGTGATTTATCGTAAACGTTTAATTAAATCGTATTATTAAAAGGAGAGAAGAAAAAGAAGAAGAAAAAGAAAAGAAAGAAAAATGGAGAAAAAAGAAACAAAAAAAAAAAAAGAAAAGAAAAGAAAAGAAAATAAGACTCTATCAACGTCGGTTGTCTCGTGAATCAAAGTGATTAATTAATATCTAACACAAACACACGCATACGTTACTCACGCATACGTACATACATATGCAGAAAGAGTAAGGGAGAAAAATAGTTAGGGAAAATTCGGTACGATGAGTGAGAACAAAAACCCTACTCTTGAAGAATGAGGGATCGAAAAGGATATTACAGATCGACCCCTTAGAAACGATCGTATATGTCAGTCTGAAATTTTGGGGTTGCCTATGTATCGTCGAGAAAATATCGTCAATTAAGATCACCCTGTATAAGATTTCATTAGACCATTCGCCACGTAATTATATATATATCGAGAAAAAAACAAAAATAAGGGAAAATAAATAAATTCTATACGTTTACATGAAGGATACAATTTTCTTTTTAGAATAATTTTTAGATTTGTTCGTCAAAAATGTTTTATATCCATTAATAATTTTAATAATAATAATAATAATAATAATAATAATAATAATAATAATAATAATAGTAACTGAATAAATTAGAAAATTAGGTATTAAAAAAAAAGAGCTGAAACGATTCCGATCGTATTATCCAACACAAGAACAATTATCGTACAACATTCGTCAATGGATTCGTACATTTACTATTATACCGAAATATATACATACATATACATATTATAAAAATCAAAGTAATTCTCGATAAACGCGCAGTGCGTGAACGAAGAAAATTTCTAAACACACCATAAACAAACTGTTATAAAGAAAATATGCTTGACCACGGTTCATGTGTTTTCCTATTCTTAATTATACACAAGTTTGAAAAGAAATACATGAATCATAATAATAATAATAACAATAATAATAATAATAATTATTATTATTATTATAAAAAATAATAATAATAATGATAACGATGTTGATGACAATGATCATAATAATACTGACGATGATGAAGATGATAATAATAATAATAATACTAAAAATAATGATAATGACGATATCATGATAATAACGATAACGATATCACTAATAATAATAATAACGATAATAGTAATGATGATAATGATAATAATAGTAATAACGATGATAATAATAATGATAATGATAATAATAAAAAAAGAAGAATAAAGAATAACGTGTACGATACACCTATAAATTATCTATTATCAATCATCGCCCCGATCGATCGAAATCGTCGTTCGATCGAAACAAATCGAAAAGTACAGTATATATTAATTCGTTTCGAATTTCAAATCGTACGCGTGCTTGCGCGATCCTCTTTGTTATCTTTTTCCGGTTCTTATATACGATGACGACGTCGACGGACGTCGACGTCCGTCGACGGACGACGCCGAACGACGACGAACGACGACGGACGACAACGGACGACGACGGCGATGGTGGTTATCGCGAATCGACAGTGCGTCGCGTGTAATTGACGTGATTGATGAACCCGACTGAATGGAAAGTTCGATTCACATCTCTTCGGAGACTATCGAGGGGGAGCGAGGAGGTATTAGAGCGAGGGTGGGGGGTGGAGGTGAGGGTGGGATGGAAGGCGAAGGCGATGGGTGGAGAGGAAGGGGTCGTTGGGCGAGAACGCTTTATTCGGATTGCTGGCTTTAACGGCGTTTGAATTTATTCTCTTCGTTTTAAAAGGAAGAACCATGGAGGGGAAATGGGAAGAAACGGGGGAGGGGGAAAAACTAGAAATTGTTTTTCCCAACTTACTCGCGCTCTTATTCTTTTTCTTATTCTCGTTCTTGTTGTTTCTTTTTTCTTTTTCCTTTTTTGTTATCTCTATCTCTCTCTCTCTCTCTCTCTTTCTCTCTCTCTCTCTGTCTGTCTGTCTGTCTGTCTGTCTCTGTCTCTGTCTCTATTTCTATCTCGCTCTCGTTCTCGTTCTCGTTCTCGTTCTCGCTCTTTCTCTCCCTCTAATTAATTTTCTCGTACACGATAACGGCGAAGCAACGAAGTAGGCGATCGCGAAACTTTCACGATGCACTTTAACGTATCTCTCGAAGTTTAATAAACACGGAGAGACGAGCTACCCAACGTTGTATGCTGTGTCGGAGGTGCGATATTATTATTTTTAGAAGCAGAGTCATAATTGATTTTTATCCGATCTCATAGGTGAGCTTCTTCTCTATCGTGGCTTTTAAGAGTGTACGAGAGAGAAAGATGGATAGATAGAGAGATAATATACGAGCGGAAGAGAGCTAGAGAGCGAAAGGAGAAAGAAAAAAGAGATGATAGAGAGAAAGAGAAAGAGAGAGAAAGAAATTTTTCAGACTTCGACCAATATTATCGTTCATGTACGACGTGATGTAATTAAAACGGCTCGTTAAGTGGCGTTAAACTGATTTACCATGCGGACTTTAACGAATCTCTCTACGATTTTCTCGAATAATTAAAAAAGCTACAATTTTTTGCACTCATTCGATTAATAAGCCCGCGATCCTTTGATTTTCTAACGATAATAATAATAATAATAATAATAATAATAATAATAATATTAATTATTGTTATTATTATTAGTATTATTATTATAACGATAATAAGATCATATATTGAGATTATATATTATATATATTAATCATTATATATTATTATTATTAGAATGATAATAAGAATTGTATAGTAGTTCCATTTTTTGTTTCATTTTATTTGGTTTCATTTTTGTTTCTTTTTCTTTTTCTTTTTTTTTCTTCATTTTCACGATTGAACGAATCGTCGTAAAAGTCGATTCGAATTCAATGCTATCTCTGTGATAGTCGTCATCGTAAATTATTTCAAAGGACGGTCGTGACCAATGTCTTTTTACGAAATATCTACGTCACACTTTGAATTTTAAACATGCTGTATGTTTCGCGTGCCAAAGGAACAAAAACGTGACATTGTTTTACGATCATTTATACATAATCAAATTGACAAATTAATAGGAATGAATTTTTAACTCGTTAATGAACGATTTGTTTATTTATTCGTTTGTAGATAAACCAAGTTATATAAATAATTAACGTTTATGAATAAATATTAAATGTGGAATAGTATATCGTCGTTAATTGTTTATTAACGAAATTTTATCCGGATGGAAAAAGAAGAAAAGAAAAAAGGAAATACTTTAAAATTCGTGGTTACAAACATACGTTCCTCCATTGTGCATTAAATCGTATTAAATATTAAATACGTTGTAATTTTGCAAACCCACAACCGTGTTTGATGTAAAATTTTAATTAATTCTTGAATGGATAATTTTAATTTACTCTCTCTCTCTCTCTCCCTCTCTCTCTATCTCTCTATCTCTCTCTCTCTCTCTCTCTCTCTCTCTCATCTTGAGAATAAGAGAAATATTTATATTGTTATTAAAGTAAAATATTTTCGCAAGTAAGTCCAACGAATAAGAAAAGAAAGAAATATCATAATTGCGATAAATAATTAGAAAATAATTACATTTAAATGTTACCTAGAAAAAAACCAACTTCGCTATTAATAATGATAATTAAATAAGGAGGTATTAAAAAAAAAAAAAAAACAAACAAACAAAATTAGAAAAGAAGAGAAGAAAAAAAAGAAACGAAAAGGAAAGAAAATAAAAGAAAGAAAGGAAAAAAGTGGTAAGAGAAACGAAAGAGTACTTTCGTTCAATGCGAAAATTTTAATTAAAGTTATCGGATAAAAGGCTCGTTGGTTTTAATTTCCAACCACATAATTAGAGATCACGATGTTTCCCAAGCATCGATTATACTTCTTCTATATGCTGCATATATACTTTCGTAGTTTCGCTTTCATTTTTAGAAACGTAGCGTACAACGTTTATCGCACTCGATCGACGCTTTGGCTCGGTTTTACATGCGCGATTTCGATCATTGTACATATTTCACGAGAAAGAAATAACAAGTTTTTCTGAAAAATCTTTTTTCTTTTTTCTTTTTTCTTTTTTTAGTTCCTTCACTTTAAAACTAAAAAATATTGATGCGTCTAAATTTGTCGTGCCGTATGCTTCATAAAATAATCAAGTTTTATTATTCCATCGCGTTGTACAAACCACATTGTAAAAAAATGAAAAAGAAAAATAGAGAAAGAGAGAAATGTTCACGAAATTTCATCGTATATTATTATTATTTTCAGAATAATGAAATTTCATTAATTACGATAATTACGTTTTACAATAATTATATTATATTAATTTTGTCATAAAAACAAAACAAAAATGTTTAGTAAATTTCATCGCACATTATTGTTCGCGGAATAATTAAATTTCATTATACGACGATAATTACTTTGTTAATTATCCTATAAAATAGGGTTTACGAAATTTCATCGTACGTTATTGTTTGCGGTAGAATATAAATTTCATTATTCAACGATAATTACGTCGTTAATTATGCCATTAAAAAAGTGTTTACGAAATTTCATGGTAAATTATTGTTTGCAATTAAATTTCATTATTTCTGGGATAATTAATAACGTTGTTAATTGCGTCGTAAGAAAAAAAAAATAGATAAATAAATAAATAAAAAGAAAAAAGAAAAGGAGAGAAATGCCGACAAAATTTCATCGTACGTTATTATTTACAAAACAATAAAATTGCATTATCCAACGATAATTATTTTCTAAATTGTATCGTTGACTGAATTGTAACGTTCACAAAATTTCATTACGTTTCATAAAACGATATCATTTAATTAATAACATTCATGATAGATTAATTTAATTAACGATACGTTATTATCGCCCTTAAACAAAGCTTAATAAAAAGCGTAAATAAAATTAACGAAATGAAAAACGTTTTATAAAACGAACGAATGAAACGTAATAATAATAAAAAAAAAAAAGAGAGAAAAAAAAAGAAAGGAAAAAGAACGTTTTGTAAAAGTTACTTAAAAAATATTTTTTTCAACGAGATATTTTTTTCAACAAATATTATACAATTAAAGTTTAACAAGTAAATCATCAGTGCGTAGGAGTAGAAGAGATTCGCGAGTTACTAAAAATTCCATCGTGACTAGTATCACAAGGAGGAGTTTTAACGAGGGGGCCAGATATAATTCAAAGTTCTAAGTAAAATTCGATGGAATTCGCTTCGTCGTTCGAATAGCCCGTGTCGTCGTCGTCGTCGTCGTCGTCGTCGTCGTCGTCGTCGTCGTCGACGTCGTCGATGTTGTCGTTTTCCTAACTGAGAAAGACTACAAATGAGAAAGAAGAAGAAGAAGAAGAAGAAGAAGAAGAAGAAGAAACAAGAGGAGAGTAGGATGAGTTGAATGTCCTCCTTAAGTACGTCGTGCTACGAGAAATCGTTATACGATCGTCGAGGACCGATCTCGGAAGGAACTCGTCGACGAGATCGATAGAATTTGATGAACGAGAGAGAGAAAGAGAGATAGATAGATAGATAGATAGATAGATAGATAGATGGATAGATGGATAGATGGATGAATGGATGGATAGAAAGAGAGAGAGAATAATTTAAAGATAAAACATACACGACCAGTAAATAATCTTATAATATTAAAATTATAAATAATTCGTCATCTTATTTATTGAAAATTAATCGATACAACAGTGATTATTTTTCTCTCTTTTTCTTTTATTATCATTATTATTTTATTTTTTATTTATTAATTTATTTTTTTTTTTCTTTTTCAATCATTGATTATCAATAAACATAAGTATATCTAAATATTAATACGACTATGATCGTATAGAGAAACGATCGATTACGAAAATGTGGAATATACGGCGTATATGGACATAATTAATTTTACGTCTTATTAATATCAAATTAATCGATATAACTTAGGCGTCGTTTATTTTTCTTTCTTTCTCTATTTTCTTTCTTTCTTTCTTTTTTTTTTTTTTTCCTTCAATCATTACTATCAATAAGAATAATTATATCTAAACGTTAATCGTCCGACGATGATTATAAAAATGATCGATGACTAAAATATGGAAATATTAAGTTAATCATTAATGTTATCTACCGTATCATCGTAATTAAGTAAATAATTTCATTCAATCTCATAATGACTTGGCACAATGTTCTTCGCATGTATGCTTTTCTTTTCTTTTCTGTTTCTTTTTTCTTTTTTTTTCCTTTTTTATTTTTCTTCCTCTTTTAACTTATCGCTAAATCGTGTATCACAGGGGGAGGAAGGGGGAGGGAGGAGAAGGAAGAAAAAATATGAGACGAATGAAAACGAAGGTAAAAGAGTGTTCGTGAATAGCTGAAAAAAAAAATCTATACATACATACATACATACATACATACATAAATATATATATATATATATATATACATATATACATATGTACGTATTTAAACATGTGTTTCCGATTAAACTCGTTTCACGTTCGTGCAGATCCCCGCGACGAAACCGGTTTTGAAGGAGCGCTCCATTCTGTTATCTAAACTTTGCACTGCAATTTTTCCCCTTCTAAATTGGTAAATGCCGGGGGCATTTCAGCCTCCGTTTCTTTTCTTCTTTCTTCAACTTCTGTTTCGTTTCTTCTTCTTCTTCTTCTTCTTCTTCTTCTTCTTCTGTATCTCTTTCTTTCTTTCTTTTTCTTTTTCTTTCTTTCTTTCTTTCTTTCTCTCTTTTTTTATCTCTATCTCTATATCTATCTTTCTTTTTCTCTCTTTCGTTAGCCTTCGCAAAACTATCGACCGCATCGATATCGATCGCAAAGTTTCGCTTCGAGATACGAAAGAAGGAAGACTATAAATAACGATAAGCAACGGGAAGTTAATTTTTCATTCCTGAGCGATATCTCTTTCTCTTTTTCTCTTTCTTTCTCTCTTTCTTTTTCTCTTTTATTCTTTTTTTCTCTCTCTCTCTCTCTCTATCTCTCTCTCTGTCTCTGTCTCTGTCTCTGTCTTTCTTTCTCTATCTTGTTCTCTCTTCTTCTCGATGAAAATCATTTTCGTTGTGAACGCATTAAGCCTTACCCCATCAATCTTTTCCCCACTCTTCTTTATTCTTCTAATCGGCCTGTATATATTATACTTTGCTTATTTATTTTTGTTTTTCTTATGTTTTTTTCTTTTTTCTTTTTTCTTTTTTGTTTTGTTTTGTTTTTTTTTTTCCTTCCGCTTTTTATTCCTTGCTTTCCTTTTACTTCTTTTTTAACGAAACTTCAACAGCCATAATTAAAACAGTCATTATTATACATCAAGCTATTATTGCTGTATAATTATTTCTCTCGGTTAACTTCGATTTGATTTTCATTCATTCATTCATTCTTTCTTTCTTTCTTTCTTTCTTTCTTTATCTTGTTTCTTTTGTGTGCGTGTTTCGCCTCTTGATATCTCATTTCTTCGCGTATATATTATAAACAGATATACATAAGCTCATACTTAGAAAGTCATTTATCAATCGAACCGTTTTCTATCCCGCTGATTTGTTTTTACTTTCTCTTTTTTTCTTTTTTTTTTTTTTTTAATTATTTCTCTATCTTTTCTTTTTTATTTTTAAATAAACAAAGCTTCACGTCAGAGGCGACTCGAGAATTCGAAGAATAAAAAGAAGAAAAAGAAATACATTTGATCGTCGTGCCTCCATGCACGTCTAATCTCGTAACAATGGGATTAATTTACGTATGATACCTATGCATATACACTTATACATGTACATATATAAATAACACTTGCAATTAGATCGAACGATAAAAATAAATATTTTCTAAGGTATTTTCTCTCTCTCTCTCTCTCTCTCTCTTTTTTTTTTTAAATACATTCCCTTCGTCCGTATTTATCGAAAAGGCGTATGCATACAAACGCATGCACACAGACACATCTCGACGTTATAATAGTAACCAACGCATAATTAAGAAAATAAATAGACGTAACGTTGTACGAGTGTTTGTATAGGTGTGTGTATATAACGTGTTAAACAAAGCCGAAAAATAGCGATACCGATAACGAGTTTCTTTATTTCTTTTTTTCTTGTTTCCTTTCGTTCCTTTTCTTTCTTTCTATCTTTTTTTCTCTCTTTCTTTCTTTCTTTCTTTCTTTCTTTCTTTTTTCTTTTAAAGTAATTTTGTAGTCGCCCGGGTACAACGACCATGTAGAAAAAGAAAAGTATCGACTTGCCTCCGCTGTCCGGCAAGTCGAACGAAGCGTTTTAAAGCCTTCATTAGGAGGATAGAGGAAAAGGAGGGCGAAGTGGAGAGGGGAGAGGGAGCGGGAAGTTAAGAGGAGGAACTGAAGAAGAAGAAGAAGAAGAAGAAGAGAAAGAGAAAGAGAAAGAGAAAGGGAGAGAGAAAGGGAGAGAGAAAGAGAGAGAGAGAGAGTGGGGAGAGAGTAGGACGAACAACGAAGAGAAAGGGGTAAAGAAGAGTAGAGTAGAGTAGAGTAGAGTAGAGTAGAGTAGAGTAGAGTAGAGTAGAGTAGAGTAGGTGGGAGGGAGCGAGGGTGAGGGTGAGGGTGAGGGTGAGGGAGGAGGCAAGCTCGAGAAATCGAATATAGTGTCTCCTCTCGACACAACGACGAAGGGGGAAAGCCGATTGTGTCGGTGGAGAGAGATCGATGTTCGGTGGGTAGTTTTACCTAGCCAATTATCGATATGTGCGGATACTTTACGGCTTCTTCTACGTCGACCCTTCTTCGACATCGAATATCCCTTCTTTTTAAATAATTCACTCGCCACGATATCCTTTTTCTATTACGTTTACGAAAAAAAAAAGAGACACGGAGAGAGAAAGAGAGAGAAAGAGAGAGATATAGTTGTGCATGTTTATCTACGTATGAAAGAGTGAAAAAGAGGGAGAGGGAGAGAAAAGGGGGAAAAAGAAATTAAAAAAAAAAAAAAAAAAGAAGAAAAAAAAATCAACGAGCTCCGGATATTTTTTTCATTTATTTTATTTCCAGATTTTATTTTTCTATTCTCTTTTTATTTATTTGTTTGTTCGTTCGTTCGTTCGTTCGTTTGTTCGTTTGTTCGTTTGTTTGTTTGTTTGTTTATTTGTTTATTTGTTTATTTTCGTTTCTCTTCTTTTATTTCAATTCTTTTATTTTTTATTTTTTTTCTCTGTTTTCTCTTTTTTCTCTTTTTCTTTTTTCTTCTTCTTCTTTTTTTTTTCTTTTTTTTTTTCGACCGAATACTCGCATTCTACTTTGATAGTTGTAATTCGTTTTTGATTTCTCTTTCAAATCGTTGGTCTGCGTTATTTGAAATGATTTTTGAAAATCGATTCGATCCTTTTTTTTTTTCTCTTCTTTTCTTTCTTTCTTTCGTTCGTTCATTCGTTCGTTCGTTCGTTCGTTCGTTCGTTCGTTCGTTCTTCTTATTTTTTTTTTCTTTTTCGTTTTGCTTTGTTTTAAATGTCGATACCTCCATTTTTAATAGGGAGTAATTGAATGAATATATATGTATGTACATATCTGTCTGTGTGTATTTATATATGTATATATATATATATGAGTATGTATGATATACAATATATATATCAAATTTCATCCGTTAGCAGAACCCTCCAGAGCATTTTTCCTCCCCTCGAACGGCGACGTAACGACGCCATTGTTATCGACGTTACCATCGTTGTTATTATTGTCATCGTTCGAGACCAGAATGCTCGCATTCCCACGTATCGTTCAGACGAGGATAGACAATCATGAAAGTGACGTAAAGTGTAGACGAAAAAAATATTCGGGCCTATTTTGAAATTGATAAACTTTTTTATAACGAGGTAAAGCAATCTGAATCATTTGAATGGGTGATAAGAAAATTAATATGCAATATAAGGTATATGAATAATTAAACAAATAAAATAAAATAAAAGAAGATAGAAGAAAAAGAAAAAGAATGATTTTTATTGAAACAATAATAGATATACAAATTTTAACAATTATAATTATTATGATTTTAATATGTAATTAAAATTATCTATTAAAATCGTAATTTTAACGATACGATACGGTACGATACGATGTTATTGATTATTTCAATAATTTTTTGATAAACTCATTCGTAGTAATAATAATAATAAT
>NC_057691.1:885526-895526 GCF_014466175.1 Vespula pensylvanica | reverse complement strand
AGTGCAGGAAGGTTCATTACGTTGCCATACTTGTTTTAGATCTTCATATCATTATTTTCCACCATTTTCTGTTTATTTTATTAATTACGGTAATTAGAATTAATAACGAGCTCGTTCGTTCTATTTACGTTAGTTCGTGAAAGATATTTTAAATGATATTTTATCTTCCTTTTAATCTTTTTTTATTATTTTCTTTTTTTCTTTTCCTTTCTTTCTTTCTTTCTCTCTCTCTTTTTTTTTTTTTATTATTATTACCATTACTTCTTTCTGTCCTTTCGTTCTCTTCTTCTTTTTCGTTCTTTTTCCTTTTCCTTTCCTTTTCTCTTCTTTTCCATTCTCTTTCCTTTTTTCTTTTTTTTTTTTTCCTTTTCCTCTATTTTAACTTTAGAAAAATTATGATGAAAATTTGATTAAATTTATATTTCCCTCGAAACTCTTGTTTGATAATATGATATTTATTCTCGTATTACGTAGATATGCATATACATATATTTTACTTAATTTATGTTATTACGAAGTATTAATGTTATTACATAGAAATATATATACATACATACATACATACATACATATATCGCGTGCATCTCGGTAACTCAGTTTAATCGTAATTTCCTCGTACGAAAGATTGAAAATGTTTATAGTTCGAAAAACTTTTAATTCGTTCGACGTGTCCCGTCCAAGAATAGGTCATCATCACCGGTCGCTAGTTCTAGCTCGTCGGTGTTATTAACGAACTACTTTATTCGTAGTTCTATGAAAAATTGTATCCTTGGTTGAAATGAAAAGATTGTTAATTGGCAACGCCAAGGACAAAGAGTCAAAGATGCAATATTATTATTTATTAACTTCTTTTCTTTATCTTTTCTCTCTCTCTCTCTCTCCTTTTATTTTCTCTTTCTCCTACTTCTTCATTCTTTCCTTCTTTCTTTATCCTTTTTCATTTTTTCCTCGCGAATATCGTTGAAATCGTACTTGACGAACTTGTCCGACGAAACTTCAAAAAAAAAAAAAAAAGAAGAGAGAGAGAAAAGAAAAGAAAGAAAGAGAAGGAAAAATAGGAAATCCCATGGGAATAAAGTGAACGAAAATAAAGCAAACAATGAGAAGGAAGACTAAAAGGAGGCAAGGTTACTCATGTGTAGTAAACTTCTTGGCTGAAACAGCGAGTGACATATACGTTCGTATGTATGCGTGTACGTACATACTTGGTGAGAGGGTGCTCTATATGTGTGTGTATCTATATATATATATATATATACATATATAAATGTATATATACATGAAACTGCAAAGTATACAAAACGTAGCAAGCAAAGAAATCCCAAGTTCTCTCTTATTTATCGTATTGCGATCGCAGCACGACGTTCTACTACGGCTATACTTGGAGCAAAAACACGGCATTGTAAATGAGATTATACCTTCCCCTCGAACTAAAGGGGTATTGGTGATGGTAAAAGGGATAGGAGAAAGAGAAAGAGAGAGAGAGAGAGAGAGAGAGAGAGAGAGAGAGAGAGAGAGAGAGTTTAGGTGGGGAGCACGATTAAATAAAACGAACGTATAAAAAACTAATGGACGAAAGGGAGGACATTTGTGATGGAGTTACAAATGAAGAGGAAGAAATTGTTTTCCTCTTGATGTACTCTTTTTTTCTTTTCGTTCTTTTTCTTTTTTCTCTTTCTTTGTCTACTTTTCCCTTCTTTTCTCTTTTTTGATTTTACCTCCCTTAGTATTTCGTTTTCTTTTATTTTCTTTCACTCTATATATATATATATATATATATATATATATATATATTTCTTTCTCTTTTTTTCTTTTTCGATTTCATTTTCTTTGATTACATCTCGTCTCATACAACACACGCTAATTACAAGTACGAAGGCTTTTATTTTAGATCGATCTTAAAGTAAGCCTTAAACTATGTGTATGTATGTGTGTATGTATGTATGTATGTATGTATGTATGTATGTATGTATGTATGTATGTATGTATGTATGTGTACAAATACGAGTTCATACATCCATGTAGGTGCATCCACCTTTTCTCAAGGCTTCCCATCTCTCTTTCTCTCTCTTCCTCTTTCTTTTTTTTTCTCTCTCTCTCCTCCTTTTCTCTCCCTCTTTCTTTCCCTCTCTCTCTCTCTCTCTTTCTTTCTTTCTTTCTTTCTTTCTCTCTCTCTCTCTCTTCTTCTTCTTTCCTTCTTCTTCTCTTTCTCCCTCTCTTTACGACCTCGTCCACGTTTCGTTCGTATTCGCTTTTACATCTCCTCCAAGCGTGATAATTGAATACTCAGGAGAGAGAAAGATAGTGAGAAAGAAAAGACGAAGAAGAAAGAGAGAAAGAGAGATAGGTAGGTAGGTAGGTAGGTAGGTAGGTAGGTAGATAGATAGATAGATAGATAGATAGATAGATAGATAGATAGATATGCAGATAGACGTTCTCCACCTCGACAAGAATTCGACGCGTTTATATTCCCTTGGCTTTAACCCCGATATTCTTCATAGAAATCATAAATGCGTGATTTCTTGTTGCAACGAGAAAATAGAGAGAAAAAATAGAGAGAAAAAAGTAGGTAGAGAGATAAAAAAATTATCAAAAAAGAAAAAAGGGAGAAAAGCAACAGATATATATATATATATATATGTGTGTGTGTGTGTATATGTTTGGTTCTGTATATATATATATATATATATATATATATATACACACATATATATATATGCGTGTGGTGTGTGTGTATATATGTACATACTGCATTTTATAAACGTAAATTGTTCGATGCAACGCGCCACGCGTCGTTTTGGGAAGAGGAGGGGAAGGACTTGAAAAAGGGTGAACTGGGGGATGAAATGGTAGGGGTCTCTAACAGCTCGTACGGCAATAATTATTATACTAATTTCAGTGGCACACGAGGTCCTTATTTAAAATTCGAAATTACGCTCGCTCGAACTCACCTCTCTCTCTCTCTCTCTGTCTCTCTCTCTCTCTCTGTCTCTCTCTGTCTCTCTCTCTGTCTCTCTCTCTCTCTCTCTCTTACACACTCTTTCTCTCTTTATATATATATATATATATATCTCTCTCACTCTCTTTCTCGTCGATCGATGCAGCATTAAATTATCCCCGGGCCGTTCACGCGATTTCGAATTTATCGGGCCGACGTACGAGCACGCTCGTTTGCTTCCCCACCCCACTTTTTGACAGCAAAAAAAATATACACACACACACACATATATATATGTATATTAAAAAAAAATATATAAAAAAAAGGAAACAATATATATATATATATATATATGTGTGTGTATGTATTAAAAAAAAAAAAGAAAAAAAAATATACATATATAAATGTATATATAAATATAGATATCAATTCAATAGCCCATCCCTTTCAAATTAAATTCGTTACTAGTCGAAACATTTGTTCTATAAGAAATTGTATAGATTTCTTTTCTCTATCTTTGTTCGTTTCTTTTTCTTGTCCTTTTCTTTCTCTTTCTCTCTCTCTCTCTCCTTTTTTCCCAAGACCATGACACGATGGTAACCCCTTCTCTACATTTTATCGTATTTCAGTGTACCTACGACTTTTCGATATTTATCGCTTGGGTTTCGACTCGTTAACGCTAAAAGGACGGAAGTTAAGGTTTATCTAGGACGGGTGGGGCAGTATTGACCGGTCGAAAGAGAGTGAGAGAGAGAGAGAGAGAGAGAGAGAGAGAAAGAGAGAGAGAATGTGTGTATATATATGTGTGTGTGCCTTCGTCTTCCATTTCAATTTAAGAAAGTAGTAACGCGTTCTCTGTCTCCCCTTCTCTCTCTCTCTCTCTCTCTCTCTCTCTCTCTCTCTCTCTCTCTCTCTCTCTCTCTCTCTCTCTTAATCTTACTTTCTTTCTTTTTTACTTTTAATCCTTCTTTCATCTTTTTCTTTTACTTCTTTTCTTTTTTTTTCCTCTTTTCTTTTTTCTTCTTTTATTTTTCCACGACAACAACCTGTTTCTGAGCAAACATAAACGTAAACACAAACCGAACGAAACAATACGGAAAAAATTAGAAATAAATAAATAAATAAATAAATAAATAAATAAATAAATAAATAAAAACGAAGAGAGAAAAAATATCGTTAATAATTCGTATTAACTTTTTTTCGTACGAAAGCAAATGAAAAAGTTGTAAAACATAGTAGCAAAACGGACGAATTGGGTGGTTCGCGTTTATCCTAGGTACAGTTCGATGACAGGGGTATAGAAGTACTTCAGGATATAAAGGGCTCTCTCCGAATACGCAAGCTACCAACAGTCCTACTCTGTCTCTATAGTATATGGTTTTGTCGGCTACTGTACATTACGTGTTTCGCTTGTATAGCCTCGCCAGGATTGGATAATTCTAATACACAGTCTCGCGCACACGCGGTGCTCGTGTAGTAACCTTTGACCAACTCCACAAACCCGATGTACTCTCCCAGCACCAGTACCAGTACCAGTACCAGTACCAGTACCAGTACCAGTACCAGTATCAGTACCAGTACCAGTACCAGTACCAGTACCAGTACCAGTACCAGTACCAGTACCAGTATCAGCACCAGCAACAGTAGTGTTGGTGCTGATGGTGGTAGACTGTTGGAAGAGTGAGTGGGGGGGAGGAAGGAGGGTTAACTTCTCCTCCTTTACCCCTCTCTCGTTGATTCGTTGGCTTCGTCGCTCCATCCGAGAGTTTCTTCTTCTCTTCTCTTTCTCCTCCTCCTCCTCCTCCTACTCTTTCTCCTCTTCCTACTCTTCTTTCTCTTTTCTCTTTCTTTCTCTTTCTCTCTTCTTTTTTTTTCTGTTTCTTTTTCTTTTTCTTTTTCTTCTTGTGCTCTTTCATATTCTCTCTCGCTCGCTCTCGTTCCCGCATAAACGGCGTAAAAGCAGCAGACATTGGTCGTTCTCATGAAAAAGAAAGAGATGTATGTATGTGTATTGAGAAAGATGGAGAAGAATTCGTGACTTCTTTTACTTCACGTAGGAATGTATGTGTATATATATATATATATATATTTATTTATATATTTATATATATGTATATATAATAATAATATGTATGCATGTATGTATGTCGCGTCGTTGTGAAATGACAAAGAAGGAACTTGCTGAACTAAGAAATTCTTAAATTAAATCGTCAATCTCCTTCGTAGATATTTTCTTCGTAACTTTTAACATCGACAATTCTTTGTTTTCATTTCATGACTTTGTACGAGAGAAAGTATGCGCGTTCATGCTTTCTGTGCATATACGCGTGCGTGCGTGTGTTGTCAGAAGTCGAAGGAATTTTTTTGCGTTTTTCGTTCGTAGAATTTCAATTTTCTTCAGGTGCTAAGTGAGTCGTTATACGATGGAGTAGGTACTCGATCGTAGCAAGAATGATAGAGAAAGAGAAGGGGAGAGTGTGGGAGGGATGGAGGGAGGGAGGGAGGGTGGGAGAAAGAGTGAGAGAGGGGGGAAAGGGGTAGAGGAGGAACGTCAATGGTTATTTTCGGTGGCAAGGTGGTATTTTTAAAAGCCGATATTCGTTCACGGTGAAGTGATTACTTGCAGCGTGGCATGGCGTGGGCACAAGGTGATAACAAATCCCATAGCTTTGTACTCGACCAGAGAGAGAGAGAGAGAGAGAGAGAGAGAGAGAGAGAGAGAAGGGAGAGAAGGAGAAAGAGAGAGAGATAGCTTCTCTCCTTCACTTTACCTTTTGCTTTTTCTCTTCTCTTTCTCCTTCGGTACTTCGGAAACTCCTTCTTCGAGTTTCTTAGTCAACTTGCTATTACTTTAAAGTAAAAGAGAGAGAGAGAGAGGGAAATTTAGTATCATTTATTTATTTTTAATTAAAAAATTGATAACAACTTTCTACTCTACGATTTGATTTCAATTAATACTTCATGAAAAGTTAAATTCTCTCTACCTCTCTTTTTATACACGTACATATACACATACACACGCGTATTCAATTTTTCACTCTCTCTCTCTCTCTCTCTCTCTCTCTCTCTTTTCGTCCCTCTCTCTTTTTTTTATTTATAATAATAATATATAATATACAAAGGTTTATTATTATTAAATAATATAGAAAGGTTACAAAAAGAAAAAGGAAGATTCACTTTGTTAAAAACTAACTTCTCTCTCTCTCTCTCTGTGTGTGTGTGTGTGTGTGTGTCTTTTTTACTCCTTTATTTATAATAATAATATACAATTTATAGATTTATTTTTAAAGGATTATTATTACTCAATAATATATAAAGGTTACAAAAAAAAAAAGAAAGATTCACTTGGTTAAAAGTTAACTCTTCTCTCTCTTTCTCTCTTACTTTTTTATTAATAATAATAACATATAATATATAAACATTTATTTATTAAAGGTTTATTATTATTAAATAACATATAAATGTTACAAAAAAGAAATATTCACTTTATTAAAAATTAACTCGTTTCTCTCGCTCCCTTCTTTATATATATATATATATATATATATATATATATATATACATATATAAACTAAACAAAATATTAATAAACATTAATATATATACGTATATTAATAAAAATATTAACATATATATATATATATATATATATATATATATAAAAAGAGAACATAATCACCGTCGAACATTATTTCCAATATACTTCTTATTTGTAATTACCCCATCACTCTTAGCAAATCGAAAATTACGTTGGCCTCAGAGATACAACATAGCTGAAAAAGAGAGAGAGAGAGAGAGCGAGCGAGCGAGTGAGAGAGAGAGAGAGAGAGAGAGAGAGAGAGAGAGAGAGAGAGAGAGAGAGAGAGAGAGAGAGAGAGAGAGAGAGAGAGAGTAGTAGGAGATTGGGGTGGGTTTAGGGGGAAGGAGAAGCTCGCTTCGGGTCGAGAGGGGTAAGAGGGAGGAGATGAGGTGGGGAAGGAAAGGGGAAAGGATGAGAATATTTAGTTACAGGAAATTCAACGTGCGGCGAGGAAAATGGAGCCATTGAATCCGTATTAATTTATAACCCTTGTTCAAGCGTCCGGGGTTTGGCCCCATTTTCATATCGAACCATTTGGATTTGCCGAGCGAAAAGGCACCCCCGAACACCAGCCGGACTGTTTCACCACCCCATCTCATCCCCTTTCGTCGTTCGAAATTCACCCCCTTTCCCTCCCACCCCCTTCGATACACGAATAAGCCACCCCTTCACTCCCCTTCTCCGATGTAGGATCCCTTACCCCCCTTATACCCCCTTCATCGTTGCAAACAAGAGAGAACGTTCTTTTCGATAATCGTCCTGCATCGAATGAAAAGAGTATCATTGATATCACGATGAAACACCATCATCGATTCGTTGTATTATACAATCGACCATTGCTAATGAAAGACATAACCAATACGCATTCACATAGAATATTACAATATTTAAACCAATTATTACGAACGAATGAAGGTGGAATTGATTGGAAAGAGGGGTAGATTGCTCTCTTCCCTCTCTACCAGCTCTTACAACCCCCTTCTACCTCGTTCTACTACACATCACCATATTGGGATGGTTTTTTCCTATGTTATTGTGTAACATCGATTCGAAAGCATCGGTCGGCAAATAATCAAAGAATAATATTTTTATTTTTTTCATACTTTGAATGAATAAATAAATAAAAAAAGGAAAAAGAAAATATAACACTCACGCACGAACGAACGAACGAACGAACGAAGAAAGAATAGAAACTAAAAATCTGTATCTAGTTTATTTATTTATTTTTCTTTCTTCATTTCTTTTACGTCCTCTATTTTCTTCTCCTTTTCTTTATTTGTTGTTTTGTTTCAGCTTATTCTTACTAAATTTTCTTTTCGTTTTTATTCTTTCTTTTTCTTTTCTTTTTTTTTTTTTTTTTTTTCTTTTTGTTTTGCTTTTCGTAGCTTCGTCGACGATTCGACGATCGTTTAGATTGGGAAATAAGTGATAATCGTGTTGATAGGAATTATGGGATATTACGAAAAAAAAAAAAAGAAAAAAGAAAAAAAGGGAGAAGAAAAGAAAGAAAAAAAATATTGTAATATCTAGAGAGCAATAGATTAGAGATACGTTTTAAAATTCGTCGGTTTTACGCCTATGTGGCTCGCCCTGTCGTCCATTAAAAGTCGTCGGCCCTTGTCTCCCTCCGCGAGAAAGAGAAAGAAAGATATAAAGAGAGAAAGATATAAAGAGAGAAAGAGATAGATAGAGAAAGAGATAGATAGAGAGAGAGAGAGAGAGAGAGAGAGAGAGAGAGAGAGAGAGAGAGAGAGAGAAGGCACAAAAACCAGAAAACGTAAAAGGCATGGCACTCGTTCGAAACCAGTTCACGCTCCGGGGGGAAGCTCTGTGCGTGACATCGAAATACGTGTATAAATATATACTTATACATATATATACATATATACATATTATACACATATATATATATATATAGATAGATTGTTAGCATAAAGAAAAAAAAGGGGTAATGATATCGTAAGTAAAAGAAAGAGAAAGAAGAAAGAAAATAATATAAGTACTTTGTCGTTTTATCGATCGTCAAGATAAGAAGAACGGTACGTTGATAATAATCCTTCGATCGATCACGTGACTTAAGAATGAAATAGAGAGAGAAAATAATGAGATTTTATATTCAGAATTTAGATTGATTTTATATCCCTAATGGTTGTAATATAATAGTATTAGACTCGGATAAAATTACATTATATAATATACGAAAAGTCTTACGTAAGATAGAATATCTAACTAATTTGTAAGCTAGAAACAGAGAGATACAAAGAAATATATATATATATATATATACATACATATATATATATATATTGAGAGAGAAAGAGAAAGAGAGATGAAGGTAGAAAATCGTAGAATTAAAATTCGAAAGTAATAGAAAGATAGTTGTTCGAACGATGATAAATTTAAACGAAGAAAAATTTCCAAATTTTCGTTTGTTTCTAGAAGAACATCGAGAAAACGATTAGAGAGATTCGTTGAGTGATCCGACGAGTTTTCAATGGTGCATTCTTCCCTTATATCGCTTGTTTTCTTTCTTCACGATGCAACGTCTCTCTCCATCTCTTTCTTTCTTTCTTTCTTTCTCTCATTTTATCTCTGTCTCTATTTCTCTATCTCTCTCTCTCTCTCTCTCTCTCTCTCCCTCTCTCTCTTTTTCTCTTTCCGTCTATCTCTCTCTCTCTCTCTCTCTCTCTCTCTCTTTCTCTATTTCTATCTCTCTTTCTCCCACTCTTACTCTCTATCTATCTCTCTCTGTCTCTCTTTTTCTCTTCCTCTTTCTCTCTAGCTAGACGGATCGATACGATATGATTTCTATGTTAGCTTTTTCGAACGAATTGAAATGTTATCGAAACACACCAGAGTTTTACGATATATCTACGTGTAGGTTATACGTGTTGGTGTTGATGATGAGGAAGCGGGTGGGGGTAATAACAGTTGGTCCCGCCTTCGGACTCGATAAATATTAATGAAATATTGGTTTATACCGAGTTTGTTTTATCATCGAACGTATCACGATTAATATCGTATGCTAACGTCGAAAAATGTTGAGTGGGTATTTAAAAGATTTTTTGTAAAATAGAAAAGAAAAGAAGTTTTCTTTTTCTTTCTTTCTTCCTTTTTTTCTTTTTTTTTTTTTTTTTCTTCTAAAACTACCACTGTATCTTCATTCATTTTTCTTTTCTTCTTTCTTCTCCTTTCTTTTCCGATTGTGTTTCTCTCATTCTCTTATTGTTATTTGAAATAAAATGAGAATTTATCGGTGTGCTCGTAATCGGCGATATTATTCTGCTCGAATTATTATCACTTTCGTCATCGAATTGGAAAGTAGCTTTTCGGGCCGTTTATTCGTTTCATTCGTTCTTTTTTTTTTTTTTTTTTTGCAATTGTACGCAATTTTCAATCTGTCTGTATGTATACATATAAATATGTAATAATATATAAATAAATATAATAATAATAATAATAATAATAATAATAATAATAAT
>NC_057691.1:875526-878026 GCF_014466175.1 Vespula pensylvanica | reverse complement strand
TTTACATCGGCTCGTTAGTTTTATTTAGTTGGTCGTGTTTCTTTTCTTTTTTCTCTGTTTCTTTCTTTTTTTATTCGTTTAGTTTCTAATCCTAATTTTTATCCATTCACTTTACGTAACATTTTTATTTCATTCTATTCTCTGTGTGTGTCAAATGGACATAAAATAGATACATATATATATATATATATATATATATATATATATATAATAAAATGAGTCTTTTTTTAATATATAATAGATATATTATAGATATATTATTATAGATGTATTATAATAGAAAAAAGTTTACGTAAAATAAACTAATCTATATATATATATAAATTATAATTCAGTAATGTATTACTTTATTAATTATAGTTTCTTAATAAATAATTTATATAAATATAATATATATATATATGTATGCGCGCGTGTGTGTGCTACTGACCTTTTTTTTCAATTTAGAAAGTCATATCTAACGTGTACTCTAACCTCTCTTCTATAATTCCCCTACTACTCTTCTTTCTCTCTCTCTCTCTCTCTCTCTTTTATTTCTCTCTCTTTATCTCATCACTTCTAGTGAAATAATGCGCTCGTTAACGCGCAGCATTTTCGGTAGGTAAAGCGAATCTTCCAAAACAAGTTATTTGTCTACGTCAGTTGTTTCTTCCTAGGTAACGAGTTTTCCTCTCTAATTGTCGGTTACGATAAGCCTCCCCCTCACCCTCCTCAGGAAAGACTTTAAGAGGTGGCATAGTGGGGAGACTGTTAGAGAAGGATGGAGCGAGAATAAGGGGGCAGAGGGATCGTTTCAAAGTTCGAAAGGGACTTCGTTTGTAAAGGCATGAAGATTAGGAAAATTAATCGAGCATCGAAGTTGCTTTAACATCAGGAATGAGTCAGGAGACTATAAGTAAACGTAGAAATTTTCTTTTTTCTTTTTCTTTCTCTTTCTCATATTTCAACCTATTAGTAAGTTCGTCGTTTAGAAAATTAATATTTAACGACTCAAAAGTTTAGAAAGATAAGCACAAACGCGCACACCTACGCGTACGTAGAATTTTATGTCGTACCTTGTTTCGTTTTCTTGTTTTTTCTTTTTTTTCTTTCTTTTTTTTTTTTTTTGCTTCTCTTTAATTTTTTTCTTTTCGTTCTCATATTTTCACAAACACGAAACGTCGACGTAGAAAGTTTTGATTGATAACAAAAAAAAAAAAAAAAAAGAAAAAAGAAGAGAGAGAGAGAGAGAGAGAGAGAGAGAGAGAGAGGATTAGGTATGAGATAAAGAGAGAAAACCTCTTTGTTCTTAGTAATTGCGGTTAATTCTGCGCCTTTGAAAATTACTTAAGCAACCAGATAACGTATTACGTTGGCAAACATTGCGGCGATTAGCTTGGGTGTTATACGCCAATGGTGATACAAGCAAGTCTGCAGTCTCTTTAAAGTCATTGGCGTCGCCACGCTCTGCGTTAAATCGTACTCGTGCATATGACAAAATTTATATTAAGTTAAACGTGGACCTTTGCGCATTTCGTAATCGCTCATCATTTATTTATTTTTCTCTATCGAGTTATTCGTTCCTATCGTTAAGTACTTTTATATTGAAAAATTATTCTCTTTTTTTTTTTTCTATCATTTTTTTTCCTTGTTCTTCTTTCTTCTTCTTCTTCTTCCTTTATCCAATTGCCGTAATCAGGAATAATAAGAATGACGATGGAGTTTGACGTCGTAGAAAATTTCTCTGCTTTTCGAAATATCTCTCTACCTCCGACAATGGATTCTACCGATAATCTTGATTTTTATGCAAGAATTTCTTTCTCTCTCTCTCTCTCTCTCTCTCTTTCTCTTTCTCTGTGTCTGTTTGTGCGCGTATATGTATATATGTATATATATATATATATATCTTTTATTTTTTTTTTCATCTACAAGCCTATGAATATCTTTGTCTTCTTTTTTCTCTTCTTATTTCTTTTTTTCTTTTTTTTTTTTCTGATCAGACATCAAAGCAGTAAAATCCACTGGCAAAGGAATATCGGAATATCGTAGGAAGGTTGTGAGAGCTACATCGTTTAATTAATTTTCAAGTGAAACATACTTGATGGTAAGAGAGAAAGAGATAAAGATAGATGGAGAAAAAGAGGGAAAGAGAAAGAGAGAGAAAGTAAGAGAGAGAGAGAGAGAGAGAGAGAGAGAGAGAAAATATTTACAGAAAGTTACGACGATTTAATTATACGAAGCACTACGTAGGAGAGAGCTTTAAAATGGTACAACATTATTTGTAGAAAAAAGTGAATGAAAGAAAGAGGAATATTTTTAAATATATATATACATATATATATATATATATATATATATATACACTCGGTGTCGATAATTTTATATTACTGAATTATTTCTTTTTTGTTCTTTCTCTCTCTCATATTTAACCTTCTTTCATTTTATCTCGAAAATGAAACTTTATATCTTCCCTCTCTCTCTCTCCCTCTCTCTCTCTCTCTCTCTCTCTCTCTCTCTCTCT
>NC_057691.1:874271-875436 GCF_014466175.1 Vespula pensylvanica | reverse complement strand
TTTTTTTTTTTTTTTTTTTTTTTTTTGAATAAGAAGTAAGATACGAACGACCGAAAAAACTCGAGGGAATTTCGATTAGCTTACTTACTAACTAGCCTAGACTAGACTAGACTAGACTATCTTAGGCTATGGTAGCTCGCACGCGCACAACAGTCGTTAAAATTAAATTTGAGTTTATCGAAACGAGTCCGGTGGATGAGTTTGCCTTTCCACCGTACGCCCTTCTCTAAGCCACGATCTTCCTTCGTAATTTTCTTGATTTTACCTCGGATGCTTCTGTGTGTATATATGTATGTATGCGTATATACGTTTGTATATATGTGTGTGTGTGTGTGTGTACGTTTGTGTGACTCGTACGTATATGCGTGTATGTACAAAGTTCTCTCGGAGAAAGTTGCAACGGCGTAGCCACCGATGCATCCGCCTATGTACCGTCCTTGGCAGCCGTCGAGATGGCAAAGTTTTGTCGATACGAACGTACCATTTCACAGGCTTACATGGTCAATAATTATCCATCATGTTCAGAGAGGGTTTCACAATAATAGGAAAAAAGGCGACCCTGGCTATTCAAGCCCAAAGCGGTTATTTCTCACTATAATTTAATAACGGCTTGTATTTTGATAACCTTATTGTTTCGCGAATTTCGAAATCGAGAAATCATCTAACTTAACACAAAATAAATAATTAATTGATTTTTATATATATATATATATGTGTGTGTGTGTGTATATATATGTATATATGCATATATAGGTATTTACATATAATTTATATATATATATATACTCATATACGATTTCTATTTTTATATTTACATATACATACGTATACGTGTGTACATATATATATATATATATATTTTTTATTTATTTAATTATATCCTTTTATTTCTTTTTCTTTTTTTTTTTTTATTATCTTTTCACTCCTTTTGCATTTGTTGTCCTTTTTTTCCATTTTTCTCTTCTTCTTCTTTTTTCCTTTTTTTCTCTCGACGAGAAAATAATGTTTCGACGAATCCGGCGTACGACGAACGCGGGAAAAAAATCAATATCAGAAAAATAATATTCCTCTGAGATTTTTATTTTGCAAAAATAACGTTTATCTCACAAGCGACACGATTTTCGATGCTTTTACGAACGTCAATACGTTTAGCAACGCGCAAACA
>NC_057691.1:856771-869271 GCF_014466175.1 Vespula pensylvanica | reverse complement strand
ATTTATAATGCGCCGTTGCTCGTGGCCGAGGCTCAGACGCGAATTGTATATGATGGAATCGTGTATGATAGCTACCATTCGAGTACAGTGCGTTACAAAAGTGATATTCTATGACAACACGATTATTAATATTATTTCTTTCTTTCTTTACATCTATCTCTTACTTTTTATTATTATTATTATTATTATTATTATTATTATTATTATTATTATTATTATTAGAATTAATAATAATTAACAACAGTAATAAAAATTGTTATTTTTATTATTTAATAATATTATATTATCTTTGTTATTGTTGTTACTGCTTTTGTTATTATTATTATTATTATTATCATCATCATCATCATCATCGTTATTGCGTTATTATTCCTTTCGTCGTTTATTACTAATATTATTATTAATATTATCGTTAATTAATTTTTCTCTCTCCTTTTTCTTTTTTTTTTTTTTTTTTTCTTAAATATTTTTTCTAGTTCTTCTATTTCCTTCAATTTTATTTTACTCATTCTTTTTCATTTCTTTTTGTTTTTGCCTTATTCCGTTTTCCTTTTTTCTTTTTCTTTTTCTTTTTCTTTTTCTTTGTCTCTCTCTTTCTTTCTTTCTTTCTTTCTTTCTCTATCTTCTTCTTTGTTTTTCTTCTTCGCCTGTCACGTCTGTCTACTCTTTCTTTTTCTTTAGTCGTGACCTCGTTAAGAACTCTTCTCGTCGCCTCTTTATTATCGACATCGACTTCCCGTTCGTTCGTTAACTCCACTTCGTAATATTCCTTCTTTCGGGATTTCGCGATTACCAAGCTGGATTTTCCGGAGCAAATTAAATGTATGGGAGAGAAAACTCATCGAGGATCGTTAATGGATCGCATTTTTCTTACAATTTCTCGAAATATTGTTTAAGTTTTGCTTTCTTTTCTTTTTTCGTTTTTCTTCTTTTCATTCGTTTCTTTTTTCTTTTTCTTTTTTTTTTTTTTTCGTACGTTTTTCGTTATTTCATTTCAGAGTTTTAAGAAAGAAATTCTATATCCGACGACGAGGAACGTCGTTGTTAATTCACGAGAAACACAATTTCATAATACTTACGACGAGATTTCTTTTTCGAAGATATCTAAACGGTTTTTTCTTCATTTTTATTTATTTATTTATTTATTTAATTTTTTTTTTTTTTCGTTCGTTCGTTTCAAAGATCATAAATTAATGCTAGATTAAGCAAACAGTTGGGATTACTGGTTTCGATAGTTTTTATAAAAATATCTACTTCAAATTTCATCCCGTGTCTTTCTCAATTATGATTTTTTTTCTCTCTATTTTATATGTATGATCAATTTTATAAATTCCTTTTTTTTATTTTCTTTTCTTTTCTTTTTTTTTTTTTTTTTTGAGAGAAATATATATATATATATGTAGATACACACATATGTATATAAATGAAATATAAACATATTACGGACGAATGACGAGTTATCTCGTATTTTATATGTATAAATAATGAAAAGAAAATAAAAGATATAATTTTCTTTTTTACGAGCGATTCTCTAAAAATATTTGACCGATTCTCTTTTCGTTCTTGTTGCGTTTAACGATCATTGATCAAGAGCTAATTGAGAAATATTATAAAAAAGAAAAGTAATTATATTTATTTAAAATTAATACATAAAAATTAATTAATATTATATATTAATAATTTAATTACATAATGCATGTATTAATATCAATTATCAATATATATATATATATATATATATATCAATACCTTATATTATAATTATACATTATAAATTATTATTATTATTATTATTATTATTACGAGCAATGAATATTTATTTGAAAATAATTAATTCAAAAATATTTATTATTAAAAAAAAAAAAAAAAAAAAAAAAAGAAAAAGAAAGAAAAGAAAATAATCGTCTGTGGTATCGTATAAGCAACAAAATGTCCGTAATGTGTTAATATATCAAAACAATTATCGACAGTTGAAATGTTTTCAAGATTGAAAATTCGAAAGATCGATAAAACTTCAATCTTTAGATTTAAGTCCGCATTGCTGTGATCAGAACTTGAAGCAACATTTCTGATCTCACGAACGAATTAATCGTAATTTATTAAGTTAATTAGTCTGAAGAACTCAACTTCTTCGTTTTGTATGTACTCGAGGTCTCAATCCTTTTCAGATCAATAGTAGCCATATTTAAAATTTCTTTCTTTTTTTTAAACTCGTCTTTTTATCTCTCCATCGAATATCAGCCCTTTCGTTCCTTTCTTTATTTTTTCCTTTTTATCTTTTTCCTCTTTTATTTTTCTTTTCTTTTCTTTTCTTTTCTTTTCTTTTCTTTTCGTTTCCTTCAATCTTTTCTTCCTTTTACTTTTTCTTTTTCCCTTTTCTTCTTCTTCTTCTTCTTCTTCTTGTCGATAGTATAAGGAAAGTTTTTGCAAAAGAAAATGGTTGTCCGTCGCGACATGTGTTTGAGGATATTGGAAAGCTATTTCTCTTCTAGAAGACATCTTATCTGCCGATATATTTTTGCAAAATGATAAAGGGAAAAGTTTCAAATAGGAATAAAATTAACTAATAAATTCTAATAAATAGAGAATAAATATAGAAAGACACAGACAAACATTTACGTACGTACACGTATTTATTCAAATATAATGAATTAAATAATGAATTATATTATAAAATAATAATTATATTATTATTATATCTGATATAAGATAATTTATTTGGTAGAGTGTAATTATATAATATAAATTAAATACATAAATAATTGTATTAGTACTTAAATAATATATTATACTGTATTAAATTAGCTATCTCATATATACTCGGATTATTCTACTATTCGGCTAAATAGCTTGTCCTACATACTGGCATAATTATATTCCATCAAATAAGTTATCTTATATTAGCTTAATTAAATTATTATTAATAAATTACGTTATTTATTAATATAATAAAAGTCAACTTAAATTAATACAATTATATCAGATTTAATATAATTTATTCTTATATACGAACATTCATCTTCGTTATATGAATTACATGTTTTGTATAAAGATACTTTCGTGATGAGAAAATAATCATAAAATTTCTAATAAATATATATATATATATATATAACGTTATAAAGAGTTAAGGAGAATAGAGAAGAAAAAAAAAAAAAAATAGAAAAAGAAAAAGAAGAAGAAGAAAAATCGATCGTTCATTTTTGTTGTTGTACAAAAGAACAAGAATTTTTATATTAAAGCTGAGAAAGATGAAGAGAAGAAAAGAGAAGAGAAGAGAAGAGAAGAGAAGAGAAGAGAAGAGGGGTGAAGGATGCTTGGAAGGGGAGGGGGCGTTAATATTAGTACATATCTACGAGGAGCGAGGCGATATTCTTAGAACGAAAACTTGACTCCGTAATGAGTCACCTTCGGGGAGAGGTACAGTTGAGATCAATATTCTTGGAACGTTTTCATCTCTTTTTTTTTTTTTTTCCTTTTATTTTCATTTATTTTTCATTTTTATTTATTTGTTTATTTTATTATTTTTTTTTTTTTAATCGCGAAGGTGAAATCGTGTAATAAAATAATCGGATAACGTGCACACTCTCATGGTCGATTAAATTAGCAAAGGGGCCGTTTTTGTTATCGCGTTTTACCGTGACATCGTATATATATATATATATATATGTATGTATGTATGTATGTATGTAAATGCGTGTGTACATATGTGTAATCTAGAAAACCGTTTGATATTTTTTGCGAATCTTCCCTCGTACCGTTACGACAAGTAGATTACATATGTTACCGTTAAAATGTGAAGTCCATTTTATAGGATATATGTATAACTAAATATTTCATAAATGATTTATTGCCATTAGCTAAGGCATATAATTGTAATTAAATCCGTGAATAACGTAAGGTAATACATGGAATATCTATGATGACTCACTATCCAACAAAACGTTTCATCAAAAATGTTTTTCAAAAGAACTTGCACGATACGATACAAACGACGTAGTAACGTCGTTGAAAACAAGGAAATATTTTTGTTTGATCGTTTTAACATCGGTTATAAAAGACAAATTATTATTTATACTTGTTGTTTATACTTTTTATTTATACTTGTTTATACTTCTTCTTCTTCTTTTTCTTTCTGTTTTTCCTTTTACGATTACGATATGAATAAAACGTAGTCGGATTCGAGATAAGGGATTATTTTTGTATTATTTTAACATATCAGTGACAAGAAAAGAATTCTTGTTTGTACTTTGTTTTATTTTCTTTTTGTTTTGTTTTGTTTTCTTTTTTTTTTCTTTTTTTTTTTTTTTTTTTGTTTGTTCTCCAAGTAGATACAAAAATATATATTTTATTACGATATAAACGAAACGTAATAAAATTTATAAGAAGGAAATATTTTTATATCGTTTTGACGCAATATTAAGAACGTCAGAGAAACTTTTATTTATTATATTTTATTCTTTTTTCTTCTCGAATTAGGTCAAAAAAAAAAAAAAAAAAAAGAAAAGAAAAGAAAAAAGTGTGTTTTATTACGATATAAACGAAACGCAGTAAGGTTTCTAACAAGGAAATATTTTAATATCATTTTGATGCAATATTAAAAACGAGAAAGAAACTTTCATTTATATTTTGCTTTTCTTTTTTTTTTTTTTTTCTTCTCGAAATAGGTCAAAACATGTATATACTTTATTATATACTTTATTACGATATCCTTTATTACGACATAAACGAAACATAGTAAAGTTTAAAACGAGGTATTATTTTTGTATTATTTTTAATAGAATATCAATAATAAGAAGGAAACTTTTATTTATACTTCGTATTTTTTTTTTCTTTTTTCTGGAATTAGGTCAAAAAAAAAGTGTGTTTTATTACGATATAAAGAAAACGTAGTAAGTTTTTATAACAAGAATAATTAAAAATTAAAATTGAGAAAGAAAATTTTGTTTATAGCATATTTTATTTTCCGAATAAGGCCAAAATGTGTAGTTTATTACAATGTAAACGACGTAATAAGATTCGAAACAAGCAACTATTTTCGTTATCATTTTAATACGGCATTAAAAATGAGGAAAAATTTTTTTTATTTAAACTTTGCTCTTTCTTTTTCTCGAGGTCATATGTATACTTTATTACTATATAAACGTCGTGGTAATATTAAAAACAAGAAAGTATTTTTGTTATCGTTTAAATAGGTAATCGAATAGATTAAATATTAAATAATAAGAAAGAAAGTTTTATTTAGAATTCGTTCTTTCTTTAGTTTTTAATGGAATTAGGTCAATACGTATACTTTATTCTTACAATATAAACGACGTAATGATGTTCAGAAAATATTTTTATTATCGTTTTAACAGGTACTATTATTAAATAGTAAAAAGAGAAAATAAACTTTTATCATATAATTATATATTATTCTATATTTATTATATAACGTTATATACTTCGACATTTCTCTTTCTTTTTTCTCGAATCAAACTCAAAATGTATTATTAAAAAACTATTAACTTAACATACTTTTGTTTTCTAGTTACATGAATCAAAACAGATATTCGAATTATATCTTACATTTTCTTTGAAATTCTATATATGTACACACACACACACACACACACACACACATTCTGGTCATAAAAATAATATCATCTCTTTAACTTGGAAATTTTTTCGCGATTAAATATTATTAAGCATCATCGCTCGCGGCATTTACTTATCGGAGTGAAAGAAAAAGGACAGAAAAAAGAAAAGAAAAGAAAAAAAAAAAGGGGAGGGGGGAAAATACAAATCGCATTAGCGAAACAATTTCTTTTATTATAACTCTTTGTCTTTATTTTTCTTCTTAGATGTTTCGTAACGAAAAAAAAAAAAAAGAAAAAGAAAAAGAAAAAATAATAGATGAATGGAGGACGAGCAAACTAAACGCGGCTCGAATTATTTTCGAACGTATACACGTACATAAATTACATACGATACATACATACACACACGCACACACATAACTTGTTTGGAATTTTTCATTTGGTATCATGCAAATAACAATAGCGATATATCTGTTAACGATGCAATTTGCATCTATTGGAATATGTGTTACGCGCGTGCGCGTATGTGTATTCATTGTATTGCAAGCGTGTCGAACAAATGTACATATGTATGTACGTATTATATATATATATATGTATATATATATATATATATCTATGTATATACGAGTAGAGAAACCGATCCGAGCGATATAAATCTGAATTAAACGAACGTCAAAAGCAAACGCGAAACGTTTTCAATGTTTTCATCGCGTTCTTTACGTTTTTTTTTATTTTTATTATTTTTATTTTTTTTTTTTTTTTTTAATGCGTTAAACAACCAACAACATTGATGACCGATGAAATAATCTCTCTCTCTCTCTCTTCTCTCTTTTATTTACTATTTATTTCACAATTTATATATTCATTCATCCATTTATTTATTTATTTTATTCAATAATTTAATATCATATTTATTCGATCATTTATATACGAAAGGAATAATATCTACTATCGTATCTTCCCCTTCTCACCCCCCCCCTACCCCAATTCCCCCGCCAAATCCATATTTTCATTCGTCCATCTAAAAATAATGTGCAAAATTTATAAATCCCATTATACGTTTTATCGTAATTATTTTTTCGATTAAACTCGTAGAAGTATCCTTCGACTAAGTTATTTTCATGCACGTGACGTATCCGAGTCCTTCGCATTAGTTATTCACTCGAAAGTAATGACGAGAATGATAATATATATTTTTCAACGTGTAGCAAGAAATTATTAATCGTCTCTATGATTGGATACGCTCGTAGTAGATCGTAATGACGACGAATGGAATTGTCGTCGACAGAGAAAGAGAGGGAGAGAATGAGAGAGAGAGAGAGAGAGAGAGAGAGAAATAAATAGATAGATAGAGAGAGAGAGAGATAGATAGATAGATAGAGAAAGAGTGGGAGTGAGAGAGATAGAGAGAGATAGAGAGGGAAAGAGAGCGGAGATGATTAGGACCGGTCAATAGATGATGATATAACGTGCTCCAGTACCGTATATAGCCTCATCTAAATCTAGTCTTCTCATCGCGCTAAGGGAATATGTACATACATACATACATACTTACATCGATCGTCTTTTCATAGCAATCTATTTTTGAAATATCCGCTAAAGTATCTCGGAATATACACGGGAACGATATTTTCGAACGAAATGTAATATCAAAACGCGTTTCGTTATTCGTGTTATATTTTTCTCTTGTTTTTTATTTATTCTTTTCCTCCCTCTCTCTCTCTCTCTCTCTCTCTCTCTCTCTCTCTCTCTCTGTCTCCTTTTTTCTTTTTCTTTTTCTCTTTGAAAAATTTATAAACCTATCCGAGTATAAATGGGAATCGTTAATCAAAGGGATAAATATAATTTTGTTCTCTCCCTACTGTCGTACGATTTTGTTGTGTTTTTCCTTTTCTTTTTTTTTTTTTCTTTTTCTTTTTCTTTTTCTTTTTGTTCTGTTTAATTACAAAACAAATAATTGAATGTATTGATTAATTAATTAATTAATTAATTAATTAATTAATTAATTAATTCAAGGAAATGATATAACGCGAAACTAAGAAATGTGACCTTTCACTATATGGACTTGTTTTATATATATATATGGATAATTCTTTTGTATATTTTCTTTTGAAGAAAAAAAAAGTAATGAAAGAAAGAGAAAAAAAAATGTTTTGTAATTTAAAAGTCATTGTCTATAATATTTTTATGAACATACATGTAATTTAAGAAACATACATATCATTGTTATTATTAACTATTATTAATTATTTATTTATGATTTCTTTATCAATTAATTTTCTTAAAATAAAAATTAGAAAAGTCAGATGACCAAGGTCATGATAAAGAATATCTTACCAAGAAACAATGAAAGACTATTTTGTTTTGTAAGATCGGATTTTTCCAAGAAATGTCTTTTAATTTATTAATTTCTTATTTCCATATGGATTTAGCAATAGATTCAATATCGCTATCAATAATATATCGATACAATTATCAATAATACATATCAGTATCGTTAATAATATGACCTCGAACGAATAATATTGGTTGCTTGTTAGTCATAGGTCAGAGTCTAATGGTCACACAACTTATAGTTACTTATAAATATGTATGTACGTATATATATATATATATATTTTTTTTCTTTTTCTTTTTTCTCTTTCTTTTTCTTTCAATAGATCCTTTGTACAAGTATAAATTTGGATTTAAACGTACAAAAAAAAAAGAAGAAGAAGAAGAAAAGAATTCTTTGTCTTTTCTTTTAATTCCTTTTATTGTAGATTCAGTTGACGTACTTATTTCTAGTTTATAATAATAATAAAAAAAAAAAAAAAAAAAAGGATAAGAAATGCGAACATTATCAAAAATACTCGATATGCTATCGTCACGGGTTGACGTAACATAGAAATCACAAAGCTACATAATGTGAAATAGCAAGAAAACTATTATATAATCGCAATGGAAAAAGAAACAATTATTTTGCAGAACGTTCGTTATTATTATATAATATATGTATATATGTATATATATATATATATAAATTGTATTATATTTAATATTATAATATAATAATATTATTATTATTGTTGTTGTTGTTCTAATGCTATTATATAACTATTCTTCCGCTTATTATTATTATTATTATTATTACTATAGTAATATATATATATATATAAGTATATTATATAAGTATATTATTATATATTGAATACTAATTAAATTTATATAATATAATATACAATTTTAAATCGATACATCGAAATATCAATGCATTTTTGAAAGGAAAGTTTTAAACAATAATTGTTTGATATTAATGGACAAATACAACAAGTTCGATGGACATTTTTCAGGTCACTTTACGGTCAACTTTATTTTTACCTTTTCTTTTCCCCTTTTAATGGAAACCTATAATATTTATAACGATATCTTACAAAAAAATAATAAAATATAAGAAAGAAAAAACAAAACGTTTGTTTGAAATATCGTTTTATCCAATCTCTACTTTCTACGATATCGAATATTGTTTAAACAGAAATTTTAGAGAAGATAGAAATATATTGGATGGATATACCTTTTTTAGATAAATATTATTTTGATAAATATTCAAATAAAATATTCAAATAGAATATATGTATACTCTTTTAATACGCTTATATAAAATAAACGTGAGAGAGATACGAAATAATGCATTCGAAAGGAAAATTTGCAAAAATATTAACAAATATTATCTATCATATGTTAGTCGATCTTTTAATAAAATTGAAAATTTGTTTTCTTTCTATATAAATTTATAAAAAGATAAAAAAGATAGTACAACAACGTTATTACTAAGATAATATTATAATACATATTACAGTATACATTAAAATATCAATTTTTAACATAGTACAATTCAACAGAATTGATTGAATATTATTAATAATAATTCAATAATTCAACGTATTAATAATTCTCACGTTGTAAAAAAACAAGAAAAAAAAAAAAAGAAAAGAAAAAAAGATTCATTTGCCTTAGACTTAAATCATTGACGATGGAAGAAAAAAATTAGAAAATGATCAGAGATCATTTATAAACGCGTATACGTTTTCAAACGTGATAAATAATTCATATATTTTCATTAGATATAAATACATCCACGTCGAAGACGTTCGTATTTTAATTCAAAGAAAACATAGAAGAACGTGATAATGAATATCCGAATATTAATGAAAATATAACATACATGTATGAATGCATATAAACGTATATACACGTGTACGTAATATATATATTTACGTATTAACTATGTATTAACGTGATCGTTATCTTTTCTGTTTCAGGTACGGCATAAGAACTTGTCCAAGTTTTATAATTTCTTCGATTTGGAAAAACGATTAAACGTTAATACCTTGACGATTTCTAACACGCGATCGCAATTCGTGAGTACATAAAATACGATTTTAATCGTTAATAATAAAATGATTGCTATTAGACGACAGGCAAACTTAACGTGATCTCGAAGGGATCGGATAAAAATAATAATAATAATAATAATAATAATAATAATAATAAATATATATATATATATAAGAAAATTAAACAAACAAAAAAAAACCTGAATTCGAGTTTCGATACGATGCATTATAAACTCTATGTTTTCGTACTCGTTGAAATATAATCTTTAAGACGATATAATCGGATATCGAAATCGGATAATGTTTTCTACGTAAAGGAGATATCTTGCGTAGTATTGTACTACGCGATCAATCGATTTAAATTATGTGGGATAAGAAAAACGATTGAGATGGGAGCAATTTAATTTTTTCGTAATTTTTTTTTCTTTTTTGTTTTTTTTCGTTTCTTTTTCGTTTTCTCATTATTTTATCTATTTTTATCTGGGATGTAACATCGTACGCGATTAATCAATTTAAATTAGATAGGATAAGAGGAACGAAGGGAAAGGGAAAAATCGAGGATGGGTTCTTTTTTTTTCTTTTTCTTTCTTTTTTGTCCGTTCTTCTCTTCTCTTTTCTTCTCTTCTCTTTTCTTTTCTTTTCTTTTCTTTTCTTTTCTTCGTTTTCTTCGTAGTTGTTTGTTTGACCGTTTTTCTTTTCTCACATTTTTCGTTTCATTTGTATTCTTTTTATTCTTTTCTATTTTTCATCCTTGTAAAAGAGAAGCGTGAATATAATCCATTGAAATTTCAAGAAAAAAAGAGAAACGTACGTGAAAAAAAAAAAAAAAAGAAAAAGAAAAAAAAAGAGAGTATCTCTAGATCCTGCAAACGTTTTTGTTTTATTTGATTTGATTTGATTTGATTTGTTTTTCGTTTTATTGCATTTTATTTCTCGATTTTTGAATTTTTTTTCCTCTCTCTCTCTCTCTCTCTCTCTCTCTCTCTCTCTCTCTCTCTCTCTCTTTTTTGTGAATTTTAGCCTCCGTCGAAGTCGAACTAGAACAAGAAAAAAAAGAAAGAACGAAAAAAAAAGTCAATTCTATCAGTATTCCAAAGTTTAATAAGTGATAAAAGCGAGCATTTTCTCGAGCTCGAGTCTCGACACGGAATGAAGTGATAGTGTTATCGATGCGATAAAAAAAGACAAAAAAATAGTCGCGAGCTAGAGTAGAAATGCATTTACTTTGTTGCAGAAAATGCAACAACGAATTATCTGTATTATATTGCAGTAAAAGATTCTCTCTCTCTCTCTCTCTCTCTGTTTCTTTCTCTTCGTCGTCATTTTTCTCTCTCTTTTTTTTTTTTTCATTACAATTATATTAATTAATTCCCTATAACTCAATTTTTTGTTACATCTAAAATACACAATTATTAGATAATATGAAATATAGTATAACATTATTATGATTAATATAAATTTTAATATAATTATACTATAAATAACATATAATTATACAATATAGTTATATAATAATAATAATGATAATAATGTATATTATAATAACGTATATATATATATATTATATTTTATTATAACTATACTAATATAAGTGACTTATATGATATAACTTATATTTAACAAGTAACTTATATAACAAATAATTCAAATATAAACTAAAAAAGAAATTAATTATATAACGAAAAAAATGCGAAATGAGATCACGAAAATATAAATACATATAGATAAGTACAAGTCATGTATATATAACTGTACGTTACATGACAGTTCTAAGTTACATGACATTCGTTATATAGGATTAAATTAAAAGAAAAAAAAACAAGAAGAAGAAGAAGAAGAAGAAGAAGAAGAAGAAGAAGAAGAAAAGAAAAGAAAAGAAACAAGAAAGGAAGTAAGAGAGAGAAAGAAAAGTAAAATGAAACAAAACAAAACAAAGCAAAAAAAAAAAAATAAAAAAAAAATAAAAAAGCACTGCGCGATAAGTTTTTATATAGAATCGTTCGATCGTAAATTGCGAAGATAATGAAAAAGCAAGGACGATAATAAAATAGACGATAAGAATTTCCTTTTTCTATCAAGGACAAAAATAATTCTTTGTTAACGTCTATACGTACTATATAATTTTTTTCTTATCTTCTCCGTTCAAAAATAATTTCTGTCTGCACTAATACGCTTGGTTATACTCTAAAGTGGTTCGTAAATACGCCCACATACACACATACATTCACTTACATACATACACACACACACACACACACACACACACACACACACACACATAGACAGACAGATAGACAGACAGACAGACAGAGAGAGACAGAGAGAGAGAGAGAGAGAAAGAGAGAGAGATAAAGATACAGAAACAGAGAGAAAGAGAGAGAGAGAGAAAGAAAGAGAAAGAGAAAAAGAGAGAAAGAGAAACGTTAGCAGCGGTTGTTGAGCATCATCATGATCGGAACATACGCGTGCTTTTTATCTCGCGTGCAGTCACGCATCGTACGCGTCGATAACTCGAGTTCCTGTAACGACACGAAAGACGACG
>NC_057691.1:849271-854271 GCF_014466175.1 Vespula pensylvanica | reverse complement strand
TCTATCGCAGCATAGACACGATATACCTGTTTCTTACATCGCTTCGTACGCGCGTTAATTATGCAAGTATTTTATCTCCTTGCTGGAAGTTCGTTTAAATCGGCAGCACAGAAAATTGCACAACGTGGTATAAACATACATGCATACGTATTCGCGTGTACTTAAAACTCGAGAATATCGATACTTTCTCTCTAACTTCGTAACGCGTTTTCTAAGATATTTATATTTATATATATATATATATATGTATGTATGTATGCATGTATGTATGTATGTATGTATCTATATATGTATGTATATATATATATATTTTTTTTTATCTCTTTCCTTCCACCCCCTCCCCTCGTTCTTTCCGAACTTTTCTTTTTCTGCCCGAACACATTCGCAAGTTAGATAACGACGCGATATCGTGCGAATTTTTTAACGAACTTCTTTTTCCTTTTTTCTTTCTTTCTTTCTTTCTTTTTGATCTTTTTTCTCTCTCTTTTCTCCTGTCTTTTTTCCCCCCTCCATTGAAATTCGTTTCCGTTCTCACTTTTCCTTCTTTTTCTTCCGTTTTTTTTTTCATATTTTCTTTTTCTTTTTGTTTTCTTTTTTTGTTTTTATTTCTTTTTTCTTTTTCTATTTTAATTCTATCTTTCCCAATACTTCGTTTATTTATTAAAGACGTCACGACGTTTTGACACTCCTCTTTTATTTAGTATCACAATTTTCTTGAAAATGTCGAAAAGTTTTTTACGTATGTATGTATGTATGTACGTACGTACATTTGTAGATGTATATATATACATATATATATATATATATATATATGTATGTATGTATTTATCCATATACCAGTTTTACACGTTTAGATTGTTTGGCATTGGTCCAATATTTATTTTTGAACGATCGAGAGCACCGCTGCGTTTCGTTCATTCATTCTTTGTCATCGATCGGTTTATTGTCCTAAGCTTTCGAAGGAAAATTAAAGAAACTCTTGAGAAATCTATCTATCTATCTATCTATCTATCTATCTATCTATCTATTTATCGATCTATTTATCAATATCTATTTATCTGTCTATCTTCGTTATCTATACTATCGTGCGTTCTCGTTTAGTATTCTCTTATGTTAACCTACTTTTCTTGACAACTATGACGACAACGACAATGACAATGATTATGACAACATCGACAAAAACGACAACAACGACAATAAAGACGACGACAACGACGACAGCAACAGCACCAATGGCAAATGGTTTTAGCAAAACATGTTTACACACGACTGCGCGTAAGTTTAGTCATGTAGAAAGAAATGTATTTTGACCGAAAGCTCAGATTAGAAAGAGCCGAGACGCGAACAGAAAATATATATTATAAAATGGCACGGCACGAACGTTTATTTATTTTCTAGTGAAAATACAAATTTCCGATCGACTATTTATATCACTTTATATATATATATATGTGTGTGTGTGTGTGTGTGTTTTTATATAAATTTATATATACGTGTATATATGTGAATTTATATATATTTAATTCTCACGTGTGTATGTATATTTAATTTAATATATATATATATATAATAAATTAAATATTATATTATATTATATATTATATATATATATATGTATACATAAAGAGGATATTCGAAGTACGATCAATAATTTGTTATTTATTTTCCAACTCGTTTGCGTTCTTTGTAATCATTTTGTTTGATGAAAAAAAAAAAAAAGAGAGAAAAGAAAAAAAAGAAATCATTACTTTTATTGTCCAGAGAAATACGATCAGTAATTTATTATTTATTTTCAACTCGTACGTGCTCTTTATTGTCGTTTGTTCTCTTTCTCTTTTTCTTTTTGATATAAAAGGGATCATTTATTTTTTCATATATTTTTTCTTTTTTTCTTTTTTGATTGTCCGGAGAAGTACGATCAATAACTTATTATTTATGTTTAACTCGTATACGTTCTTTATTATCGTTTATTTTCTTTATTGTTTCATTCCTTTTTAATAATTTTCTTTTTGCTTTTTATTTAAAAAAAAGATAATTTTTCTCTTTATCTAATAATACGAACAACAATTTATTATTTATTTTCAATTCGTACGTATTCTGTATTGTTGTCATTGTTTCTTTCTTTATATATATATATATATGTATATATATATACGTATATATCTAAAATTTATATTGTGCAGAGAAATCAATTAAATTATTGATCTGAACAATACAAATTTTCATTTGTATTATTATATATCATCTATATACTCTATTGTATACTATTATTATACGCTATTATTCATTTCTTTTATTTCTCTTTCCTTCCTTTTTTTTCTACGTAAAAGAAGTCAGTCTTCTATTCTTTTTGCTTTTTTATTTTAATTAACGATTTGCACTTAATTAATCTAATTCGTAGTAACGAAGGAAATATCAACGAAAAAAAAAAAGAAAGAGAGAGAGAGAGAGAGAGAGAGAAAGAAAATAAGATTCGTTGATAGAACAAGTGTTTGTTTATCGTCAGCGTTTCAATCCATGTTCTATCCTCAATTCTCTTATTACGTTTGATTTCTTTACGTTGATCTTTTTTTTTTTTCTAGTCACGTCTCGAAGAATGCACATATTTTATTTGCGAAATAACGGTAACTTTTGACTCTCTACTTACATTAGACAATGGTCGATAGGATCAAAGGACCTCGTAGAGATACCTCGAGAACAAGCAACTCGCTATAACTTTTTCGAAAATAAAAGTACGAACCTTCCTGAGAGGATCACTCCGCTTGTTTCTCTCGAAATGCAACCCTCGTTACTATTTAAATATTCATGCAGTTGATAGAGTCTGCAACTTTAAATTAACGACGATGAAAGAACGAACACACGATATTTAATTTAATGATTTCAAAACGTATGTTCCTTTTTCCTCAATTTTTCTTTTTTTATTTTTCTATCATTTTTATTTATTTACTTGTTATTATTATTGTTGTTGTTGTTGTTATAGTAATTATTATTATTATTATTATTATTATTATTATTATTATTATTATTATTATTATTATTATTATTATTGCAAAAGTTCGAGTTTTATCAATATGAATATTCACTAGGTTGGGATTGTTTTTGGATAACTGAAAGGATATTTCCTTTCTTCGATTTTCCAAGAAAATAGAGTTATTTTCGTGGAAAATTTTAATTATAAGAGAAAATCCCAGCTTTTAGTTTATATTACGAAACGATGTTGGAATCGCAACAACTGTGAATTATAATTCAGTTTAGTAAAGAGAGAAAGAGAGAAAGAGAGAAAGAGAGAAACAGAGAGAGAGAGAGAAATAGAGAGAGAGAGAGAGAGAGAAAGGGTGGACGGTTTCCTTTTTTTTTTTCCTCACTATGGCTTTCTCTTTGAACGACATAATGGTATGTCGATGTGACGTTGAATGAACGAAGAAAGTGACACTTTTGCCTACTTAGCTTAAACGTTTAGATCTTTAATGAGATCGTAATTATTTAAATAACATTTCTTATTACTTGATACATATATATATATATATTTTTTTTTTGTTTTATTATAATAAGGTGCTACCGTAGAATGAAAATATAATAATTTTTTATATTCTAAAAGAAGTAAGTAAGTACATAAATACTTACGTGATACCATGAACATTCTTCTTTCTAAATAGAAGACATTTTGAAATGAAAACTTTGTTCTTCTGTTCTCTTATTTACTGACCTTAGTCATGTACAAGCGTCTTTTATCAAATCTTATCGGCGAGTATACTGTTGATTTTAATTTCGTTGTTGGCCAACTAGTCCGGAAAAAAGAAAGAAAGAGAAAAAATGGAGAACAGAGTTATTCAATTATTTATACGTACTGTGTAGATGTTACTACATCTATTGTGTGCATATTCGTTTACTATGCTTGTTTAATTATTATTATTATTATTTTTTTTTTTTCGAATAATTGTTCAAAATATCTAATTAACGAAAAAGAAAAAAAATATGCTGGGGAGGTTGTTCCGTAAAAAAAAAAAAAAAAAAAAAACAAAAAATTACAAATTATTAAACTTCCAGTGTTTTATATCGTACTCTTAAAATATTTAACGCAGGAAATCGTAAAACTTTTTTCAATATATATATTCTCTTTTGTCTCTATTAATCCTGACGAACGAAATATTTAAATGATCATTAATTTATAATTAATTTATACATATATATATATATATTATATATATTATATATATTATAATATTATTATACATATTGTTATATATTATATGTTATATATATTTATATATATATATATATATATGTAAATATATAAATACTTACGCATACTAATTTACATAGAAATATTATCTCATCGACGAACGATTTAATAATGCAACATCATCGCAGCCGAAGGCACAAGATAAAAGCTCAAGTTTCTCGTTGATAACGCCACGGATAAACTCATCGTGGTCTCAATTATTTTTCAAATGCGAACACAGCCGTCGTCATTCGTCCTCGCCGATTTCTTTTTTCTTTCGGATATTCGAAAAATCACTTGTCAATTATCATTTCTTTTTTTTTTTCTTTTTTTCTTTTTTTTTTTTTTTTTTAACGACGATATAATAAGACCCACGCGAGAAAAAATAAAATTAACGATAACAAAAATTTTATCGTTAGTTTCTATTCGTACAACATTGACGATTCGAATTTAATTAGACGGCCTCGGTAGGTGTCATTTAAAAGGATTTAAATAAATCGAGAAATGCTCTTCGACCGATCATCGATATATTTCGTTCTCGTTCGAAAGAGGCAACAAATATTAAAACTAAAATCGCTTTTAATTAGAGGACGGGAAAATCGTTTTAAAATACATCGACGAATAGCATGTGAAAGATAAAAAAAAAGAGAGAGAGAGAGAGAGAGAGAGAAAGAGAGCTAGTATCTCATCCTCTTCACTCTTTGCTTTTTCATCGACCGGCGAGCTTCACGCACGAACGTTGAATCTACGAACGTGATTCAAACTCTCTCTTTCTCTC
>NC_057691.1:811771-841771 GCF_014466175.1 Vespula pensylvanica | reverse complement strand
AACTCGTCATTCTCGTTAATTGCGTTTCGACGTTACGCGAGAGAAGGAAGAGGAGAAGGGAAAGAGGAGAAGGAGAAGGAAAAGGAGGAGAAAGAAGAGGAGGAGGAGGAGGAGGAGGAGGAGGAGGAGGAGGAGGAGGAGGAGGAGGCCCTATATAATCGTGAGAGACACAAAAGAAGGGCTGCCTCTTATTCGTCGGTGTGCGCATAGCTTAACTCAAGAAGAGGACCCGAATCGTTTGAAATTCCATTTCGTGCCGAGCCTCTTGGCAGCCATTATATATATATATATATATATATATATATATATATACACATATATATTTATACATTTATATGTATGTATATATATATTTATATATACATACATACATACATACATACACCGAGCTTTGTGGTTTTTGAATCACTGCGAAGACGCGTAAATACATGTGCATTACTAACTGTCTTCTTCTTCTTCTTCTTCTTCTACTTTTTTTTTCTTCTTTATCTTTTCTTTTCTTTCTTTTTTCTCTTATTTTTTTTTTTTTTGCAAAAAAGAAGAATAAAGGAAGAAACAGTCGCAAACAGAATAGAAAACGAAATGATAAATTCGTGAACACTCGGTATATCAGCTGCATAGCGTATAGTCGTTCTAATACGTTGGACTAATTCGCTAACCCTTACTCTACTCTCGCAGTACAAGAAAACGAGATAGATTTAAGAGAAAGAAAGAAATAGAAAGAGAGAGAGAGAGAGATAGAAAGAGAAAAATAGAAAGAGAGAAAGAGAGAGAGAGAGAGAACGAAAGAAATAAAGAAAAAGAAAGAGAAGCGTAGTGGTGGTAGTATTAATGGTAGTAGTAGTGGTTAGGTAGTAATGGTGGGGATAAGGCATCTGTCTCTCTCTCTCTCTCTCTTTCTTTCTTTCTCTCTTTCTCTCTCTCTCTCTCTTTCTCTGTCGTGCCTGTGCACTGTGACTTCGAACACGTGTTGCATTTAAATATTTGTAGCCGAAATCCCTCGTAGCGTCGATTTACACGACGTTCTTCTCCTTTCGTGTCCTTTTCTGTGAACCCTCTCTTCCCCTCCCCTTCCTTCGTCCATTCCCCTCACTTTCCCCTTCCATCTCCCCTCTCCATCCCCCTCCTTTCTATCTCTCTACCCCTTTTCTCGACTCTCCTTCGTCATCTTTTCCCCTCTCCATGGCTCTCTGTCGAGAAACGACACACGTTGGCTCGTAAAGAATCTCTCTTCTTTCTCGTACGATTATAATATGAAGAAAAATTCGAGCGACATGCGTGGCGCGCTGTGGTATGGTTGGTGGGAAGACTTGTAGAGGGGGATAGCGGAGAAAAAAGGAAAAAAGTGATTCGTTCGTTGGCGTTATTACGTAGGAAAGAAAAATGATTTATTATTGTTTAGATATATACGTATGTGTATGTATATACGAGAAGATCGATTTTTTCTTTTCTTTTCTTTTCTTTTCTTTTCTTTTCTTTTGTTATCTTTTATTCATCTTTTTAATTTTTTAATTTTCTCATTTCTTCAATAGGAAAAATGGCTTAACCCAATGGAGAATGAAACGTAGGAATGTTTAATAAATAATATTGAAGAGGGTATTTTGTTTTCTTTGTTTCTTCTCATTTCTTTCTTTCTTTTTTCTTTCTTTTTTTTTTTTTTTTTTTTTTGCTTTTCTTATTTGATTTCGATGGAAAAAATGAAAATGATAAAAGAAAGGAAAGAGAAGAAGAAGAAGAAAATTCCAAGATTATTGGTCAATGCGATATATTAAATTTTATGAGAAAATTAATACGGTTTCGTCGTTGTCGTTGTTGAAATGTATCTTTCTGTGCGTTCCATTTCGAGAAATATATAGATAAAAATGAAAGAGACTGGAGTCAAGCCAAAAGAGATACGATGAAATTCTATATATTTTATTGATACGGGGAAAAAAGGACAACAATGAAAGGAAACAAACGAAACAAAAAATGTACAAAATTGAGGGAGGAGAAATGAATGAACCGGAGAGAGAAATTACTTCGAAGCCAGCCAAAATTGCTCGATGTAAAAAAATAATTTATTGATCGAAGAGAGTACATAAAAGTACGTATGTGTATACAATGTGTAATACATATATATATATATATATATATATATATATATACGTACTATATTCGTCGACATATGTACGTACATACATATATAATTTATATAATATGTGCATCATGCATACATATTATTATATATATATACGTTCCTATATCCATCGCATATGTACTTACATATATATATAATTTATATATATATATATATACATGATAACATACATACGTATAGATTATATACATACATCATATATATATATATATCTATATGTAATATTTAATACTATATACACTATACATAATATAACATACATACATACATATATACAATGCGTTCTTAAGAAATTCTTCTCTTCCTTTTCGTTGTTTTCACCGATTTATTGTCTCCGTCAATGACAACCGACAGCTTAAATAATAACTGCCGGTTCTCTTTCCATTTTCTCTTTCTTTCTTTCTTTTTCTCTTTCTCTCTCTCTCTCTCTCTCTCTCTCTCCTTCTCTATTTCTCTATCTTTCTCTCTCTTTCTGAGTACACTCTGAAATGCACACAAGCGTTCACGCATACCTAAGAACGTGTATGCGAGAGTAAGAAAGAAGGATAGAGAAATGGATATATAGAGACACAAGCAGCGAAAGAGAGATATGGCCATATGGCGATATGCGGGAGAACAAGAAGGAGGAGAGACCAAATGAAAGAAAGAGATGGAAAAGGCCCAAGCGAGCGTATCCGGTCGTTGCCACGTCCGGAGCTCGTTCACTTGTTTTGTCTCTCTTTCTCTCTCTTTCTCTTCTCTTCTCTTCTCTTCTCTTTCTCTTCTCTTTCTCTTCTCTCGTCGATACACACATATGTATGTATATGTGTGTGTATACGTCTATGCGTCGTGTTACGTGTTAAGATGCGTACACATTGGTCGACCGTCGCATTTTTAGAAATTACATTCCACAATTCGGGATACACGGGAGAGACGACGCATCACCATTGTGTACCCGTGACCAATGAATTCGTAAATTCAAAAAGAAAAAAAAAAAAAAAAGAAAAGAAAGAAAGAAAAGAAAAAAAATATATGTTTCATCACGATCGGTGTTCACTTCGTCCTCTGTTTGTATCTCATTTCGTTTCGTTTCGTTTCGTTTCGTTTCGTTTCGTTACTTCTTTTTCTTCTCTTTTTTTCTTTCTTCTTCCCGCCCTTCATATAAAACAATAGCTCACATAACGATGATGTCGGTAAAGAAGATCATCGTGGTTGCCGACCAAACAAGTTCATCTCTGTTTTACCGACCAAACGAAATGTTGAAATCGCTTCTCTCATAAATCAATTTCTCGGTGTCACTCGTAGACCGTTGTAGAATCGTGTACGATTTCTTTTTTTTTTTTTTCTTTCTCTTTTTCTTTTTCTTTTTCTTTCTGTCTATCTTATTTATTTCTTTTTTTGGGCTTTCATCTTTTCTTTTTTATACTTTATATATATATATATATATATATATATACACGCATGCGCGCGCATCGTATAATACACACTTATACACAGTGTATCGCGTAGAATAGAGAAATTTATCGTCGTAATGCGGGCTCCGTTGATGTTTCGAAGCAATTTCGTAAACGCGTACGAGCCACAAACAAGATGGCTGTAGCGCATAGTTTTGCGAGATAACGAAACAGATATTAAATGTATGGACGTCGGGGGAAAAAGAGACGACGTTAAACGGTGCAGCCCATTATTTCAGCATCGCTACGGCGGCGGAAGCGGCGGAAATGGCCTCGTAGAAGTAATCAACCCGTGCCGCTTCTTTTCCCTTTTGTTTCACGGTCGTATCGTTAGCGGTGTATTTTTTTCCCTCTCCGTTTTTCTTTTCCTTTTTTTTTTCTTTTTCTTTTTCTTTTTTCCTGATTGTCTCTCTCTCTCTCTCTCTTCTTTTTTTTCTTTTTTTTTTTTTTTTTTTTTTTACCTAAACGAGGACGTAGTCGACGAGTTTTCTTTCCGTGTATTATTTTCAACGAGAGAAATAAAGAGAAAGAAAAAGAGAAATAGAAATAGAAATAGAAAAAGAGAGAGAGAGAGAGAGAAAGAGAGAGAGAGAAAACGGAAGCTCTCCCGAAATTACGATGCTTCGTGTGCAATTAATGGCGATTCGCCGTTGAAAAATAATTTTCTCGATTCGATCGAAGCTACGAGGATGAGAAGAAGGGAGAATGAGAGGGAGGAGATGCTTGGGAAAAGAATAGTTCGGTTGTTGGGATGGTGTAAGGGAGAAGTAGGGAAGATTGTGAAGGGTGGGGGTGGCCAAAGGGATTCGCATCGTGTAACGTCGCCTTATTCGACGATTCAACTATTTTCCCTCTCGCGTCTCTGGATTTCCATTTAAATCCCTTATTTTAACCAAACGGTTTAACTATTTCCCCTCTTCCTCCCCTCCCCAACCCCCCCCCCATATCGTATCCAACGCGACGCGAACGCCGCCGTCGTTTTCCTTCTCTCGAAATGAATTTTGAGCACGGACATTTGAGCGAAATTGCGAAGTTTTTTCTTCTTCTTCTTCTTCTTCTTCTTCTTATTTCTTTTTTTTGTTTTTTCTTTTTATTCCTCTTTTTTTATCTTTCTTTCTTTCTTTCTTTCTTTTTTCTTCCTTTTTCTTTTTTTTGTTTTTTTTCAAATCGCGAACTTTTCTTCCGCTTTTCCATCTATTGTTTCCTTTTTTCTTTCTTTTATTTTTGCTTGGTTGTTGTTTTTCGCAATTTTCTTTTCATTTCTCTTTTTATTTTTCTCTCTTTTCTCATCTCCTCTGTTTCATTCTTTTTTGTTTGTTAAAGAAGGAAAATCGTCTATCTTTCTTCATATTATTAAATCGTCATAATAAACATAGCTGTATCGTAAAGTATTAAACTTACAATCTACGTACGTACGTGCATATATATATACATATATACATATTATATATATATATATATATACACACATACTTCGTTTATTGCTTCATACGTGGCTCAGTTAACCGTGGAGGGGATAAAGAGGAGTGGGACGAGGGGAGGAAAAAAAAAAACGTAGCGCAAGTATTGAATTAATTTTCCATTTTCCGCTAGATTTCCATCGAATTTCTAACGAAAATGATGAGAGCGTAAAGACCCAGTGAGTGAGAAAGAAAGAGAAAGAAAGAGAGAGGCAGAGAGAGAGAGAGAGAGAGAGAGAGAGAGAGAGAAAGAGAAAGAGAAAGAGAAAGAGATAGAGATAGATAGATAGATATGCAATATCCATCCTTCTCACACGGCATAAACGAGAGACTTTATGCCTCGTCGATTCGTACTAAACGCGTGTATACGTACTACGAGAGAGTTCGCACATTCACGATAGCCATTCATACAGAAGAGAAAGATAGAATGAAAGAGACGCCGAGGAAACGTGCGAGGAAGAGAGATAGAGATAGATAGATAGAGAAGAGAGAAAGAGATAGAGATAGAGACAAAGACAGAGAGACAGAGAGCGAGAGAGAGGGAGAGATTATAGAGTGTTCTCTTGCTACACACCACACACACACACACACAGTTACCAACACATACAACTAACACATACGATTTGCACTTACACATACATATACAGAATACTTGTAACACATACACACTCAACTTTGTACACATATACAATACGTAACATACAACACACGTACATACATATAACAGACCACTTACACACACTTAACACACACACACACACACACACACACACACACATACACACGTATATAGCATATACTAGCGGCGAGTAACGACTGTGTAAATCCTCCCCACTCTTCCCATCCAATCACCCTCCCCCACCACTCATCCAACCAAGCACGAGTCCGTCGCACGAAAGGCTTTTATTTATTTATGGAATGCATTGCCAGATTCGATTCCATTCGCGCCTTTCGTGGTCTCTCTCTCTCTCTCTCTCTCTCTCTCTTTTTTTCTCTCTCTTTCTCTCTCTCTCTCTGCCTACTCACCCTCCTACGTTCGCGTAGTTCGTTTATATAATGGACGCGTATGGTTATCGTTTTTTTCCCTTTTTTCTCTTTTTATTCTTTTTTTCTTTTTTCTTCTCTTTTCTTCCTTTACCACCTTCCCTGTATAATACCCCCTCTCCTCGTATTTCTTTCTTTCTTCCTTTTTTTTTTCTCTCTTTTTTCTCTCTTTCCTCGTTTTTCCTTTTATTTTCGTATCCTTCGATTTCTACGCACGTATGCACGTATACGCGCGTAGAAATATAACTAATATAAATGAGTTCCTCTGGGTAAACAATATACTAGGTGTATTTAGTAATAACGCACGGATCCATTTAATTTCATTTGTTTCTCAGGTAGTGAGTAAATATTTTCGATCGATACTGTTGAACAAGAGTTTAGAAAGAGAGACGATAATTGTGTGTGTGCGTGCGTATATGTATGTGCGTATGTGCGAACTCGTGTGCTTTGTGTGTGTGTGTGTGTGTGTGTGTGTGTATGGTGCAAAATGGGGGTACGTCGAGATAAATGGGAACCAATTAGGCTGCCAAAAAATTCGATAAAAAATAGTATTATTGATCGTTTCTGTTATCGTCGTCGTCGTCGTTTGGTCTCGTTCGTTCTGTTAAAAAAAAATTAGTAGTGAGAATAAAATAAATAAGAAAAATAAATAAATAAATAAATAAATAAATAATAAAGAATAGAATAAAATAAAACAAACAAATAAATAAATAAATAAAAGAAACGAATACAAATACTAGTAAAAATAAAGATCGGTAATAATAAAAAAAAATGTGTGAATAAAAAATAAATGAAATAAAATAAAATAAAATAAATAAAAAATAAAGAAACAAATAGAAATGCAAAGAAAGATCAAAATCAAAAAAGATGGCGTGTGTATCGAGTTCGGATACTTCGTTTTTCAAATATATAATCATTCAAGACTCATGAATTGCAATCGTAATATTTAACCGAAGTTACTTCCACCGGATTAGCTCTTGAGGTCGTGTACAGTTCTAACGATAGGAGGCGAGCTCGAATCATAATTAAAGTTCCTTTCTCGTAGGTCGAATGTCCTTTTATATGTAAAGCAACGCAATTAGAATATCAAACGTGACTTCAAACGGGGCCACGCGCCCCGTTTCGTGCTACGAAAATAGAACGTATACAAACCTGTATGCGTATACACGCATATATATATGTATAATATATATATATATATATATATATATATATTTATGTATGCATACAGAGGCACGTACATACATACATAGAGGATAACAGTGTGTGCACTCACGCGATCTCCCCTTCTTGCTCGAGTATTGAAAATTTTCGCGAAATTTTTTTCTAAATTCTGTTTTGTGTTCAACTATGTATGTATGTATGTATGTATAAATAATATATGCATACATACATATGTGTATATATATATATATGTATGTATAGAGAGAGAGAGAGAGAGAGAGAGAGAGAAAGAGAGAGAATAAAAGAAAAAGGAAACAAAAAAAAAGAATTGCGTAAAACGTACCTTCTCTGTTTCGTTTTTTATTTATATATTTTTTTATTTTCTTTTTATTTTTTGTTATTTTAAATGTTACGAGAACGTTTTCCGTATATTTCCCCCCTCCCTCTCTCTCTCTCTCTCTCTCTCTTTTCTTTTTCCGTTTTTTTTTTTCCTTTATTTTTTCTTCTCTCTCTCTCTCTTTTTTTTTTTTTACAAAATATTACTCGTCGCGATCTCGTTAGCTTCGAAATGAAATGAAATGAAATGAAACGAAATGAAACGAAATGAAATGAAATGAAATTAAATTAAATTAAGAAAAAAAAAAAAAAAGGAAAACAGAAAAAAAGAAGAACAAACAGAATGGAAAGAAAAAAAAAAGAGAGGAAAGAGAGAAAGAAAGAGAGAAGCAAAATTAAATATGTGTGTGTGTGTGTGTGTATATATATATATATATTATATATACAATAAAATCGTTCTAGGTAAATCTGTCGGTAAGGAAGAGATCTTTATGCTTGGCATCGATTCGAATCGGTCGGACGAGGTCGTTCGAGAAATTGGCCGTCTGGCTCGACCTCGTTGTAATTCACCGATTACATTTCTCACCTGTCTCTTATGATTTGCATAATGAAAAGATAAAGAAAAAAAAAATAAGATAAAAGAAAAGAAGAAAGAAAAAGAAAGAAAAAAGAAAAGAAAAGAAGAGTTAGAAAGAGAGAGAGAGAGAGAGAGAGAGAGAGAGAGAGGAGAGAGAAGAAACGAAAAGAAAAGAAAAAGAAAAAGAAAAAGAAAAAGAAAAATCGATGATAGTCCGCTACTGTGTAATTTCACGATAGGAAATGAATTTATGCTCGTGCATATTCTTTCTTATTTTTTATCTCTATCTCTCCATTTATCTCTCCGTCTATCCATTTATCTATATCTATCTATCTATATATCTATCTATATATCTGTCTATCTATCTATATCTTTATTTCTTTTGCAAAAAGTAAACGGCGTGCGTTTTCCAAACGATTCATGAATTTCCGAAAGGTTAAGTGGTGCGAATGAATAAGTAAACGATCACGATGAAATATCGACGGAGGAGGAGATTTTTAAGGAACGAGAAACCTCTTCTCCGACAATGCTTCGACATTCCTTTTACTTCCTCCCTCTAACTTCCCCTCTCTCTCTCTCTCTCTCTCTCTCTCTCTCGTTCACCCGCCCTCACCCCTTCACCGACGCCATACCTCTTTTCTCTACTCTCTTCTTCTTCTTTCTCCCCCATCAACCAAAGACCTCCGGACGTTGATTATTCGATCTTTTCATCGGGCTTGTTAAAATCGTAAAAGAAACTACGAGCTAAAAGTTCTCCTCTTGCTTGATAATACCTTTATAAACGTTTAACTTGGCCTTAATTGATTACCTTAGATCATCGTCATTTTCATTTGCGAAGATATTAATCGGACGACCGTCCTCGTGAGTTTTGTCATTAAATTTTTCTTTTTTCTTTTTCTTTTTTTTCTTCTCTTTTTCTTTTTCTTTTTTTTTTTTTTGAGATGTATGTACGCGCGCGCGCGTGTGTGTGTGAATTAATATTCTCAGAAGAATATGTGCTCGTTAATTATGACAGTTGATTAAGTCATATTATTTTTCTTATTTTAGATAGATATTTATCTTCTTCATAGATCTTTCGCGTTGGCGTGTTTCTTATTAAAAAATACTTTTTTCATTACATAAGAAAATATTTTCGAAAGTACTTACTTTCCGTTACAGTGTAAATATAAATCTTTTACGTAATTATGAATATTTAGGTGTATCTCACTAGTGTAGAGTATGCTTTTCTTTTCTCTTGTTCTTTTTCTTCTTTTTTTACATACTTCGTATGACCTCAGATTATTTTTAATATTATTTGAAAACTCGGTTTTCTTTCTTTCTTTTCTTTTCTTTTTTTTTTTTTTTTTTAGATTACTCGTTCGCGAAAATATTTCAGTTTTATTAAAAAAGGGAGAAAAAAAGGGATGAAAAAAGAAGAGAGGAAAAAGAGGAAGTTATATAGAACAGTGTTCACTTGCGTTTTGGAATTTTAATCGTGTTAACTTAATTTAGAATAATAATAGAGATTTCTTCTTCTTCTTCTTCTTCTTCTTTTTCTTCTTCTTCAATAACTTCTTGTTCAATAATTTTCTTTTTGAGATGTTTTTAGAGTACGAAAATATTCATGAAATTTTTATTATTATGGGATACCCATTATATACCATTATATTTTTAAGGAAAAATCAGATAGATACATATATTTTTTAATAAAAGAGATTAAAAAAAAAAAAAGAGACGAAGTATACCGAAAAATAAGCAACATAGTTAATTATCCGAATATAATAAAAATAGAATTATGTTTACCGATAAACTTCGCTAACTCGTTACACAGTATATTTCTTAATTTTCTTTTTTCTTTTTCGCCAAGTTCTTCTATTATTATTATTATTATTATTATTATTATTATTATTATTATTATTATTATTATTATTATTAAAGCATAATATTATTAATACATGAATGTAATATAATATTAAAATATGAAATAACTGCAATATAAATTAAATCATAAATTTAATTTCTTTTCTCAATTATTTGACATAATTCATTGTTATTTGACTTAATTCATAACTATCGGAATAAATAAATAAATATATATATATATATATATATGTTAATTTACATACAAAGTGATTGTAAAAAAGATTAATAAGTCTTTAATCAATTTGTGGCTTGTTATGGGCTGTACAAAAGCTTTCTGGTTTTTGTGGTTTTTCTTTCTCTTCCTTTTCTTTCTAATGCAATTAATATATTATCGCATAGCAGGTGTTCAAATTGATTTCTACTTTCAATTACGTAATTCTCGATTTTAATTGCATTATATGTATTTCTTTTTTAAATGTATTACGAGGTTATTAAAAATTTTTTATCATTTATCCTGTGATCGTTTTAAATTAAAGTTAAATTTATTAATTTAAATTATCTATCTATTTATCTAATACATACATATATATATATATATATATATATATATACACGTAATAGATCGATAGATACTTTAAATTAATAAATTTAACTTTAATTAATAAATATATATATATATATATATATATATATAATGTATACATAAAATAAAAAGAATAATCTATATAATAAATACAAAAAGTTTACGAATCCATATTAATGAGAACTTTCACGTAATTAAATTCATTCTTTATATTTAACGTTCTATTTTAAAATTCAACTAAAATCCTTAGGGGAGAATGAAGCAAATCTTTCGTACATGGTCGTATCGACTTTCGTAAAGCCAACGAGCACGTTTCTCTTGATTGTGAAACATTATCATCGTGCGCGTGTATAACGGGGCGGTTAGTTGGTATCGATCATTTGGAAATGCGATTATTCGTTCCCATTATTGTACCGAGGCCAGGTGGGGGTGCCCGTATGTGTTAATACGACTTTAACACACACAGATATATACATACATATACACATAGATTGATCCCATAGACAATGTAGATGTAGTTGTGTGCACCGGCTGGTTCACACGCGTTAACTCGGATAAGCGACTGAAAATGCACCCAACTCTTCTTCTCGAAACGTCGGACGATAATGCAGATTTCTATTTGACCGATCCACGATAAAGTCGGACTCGGAGTAGCAAGTTCCCATGTCCCGTTTCTCTAGTTTATTTTTTTTATTTTCCTCTTTTTTTTTTCTATTTTTATCTTCCATCCTTTTTCATTCTTTTCTCCTCCCATTTTTTCTCTCTTTCCTCTTTTTCGCGTCGAGCGAAAACAATGGGTTTTTCTTTCTTTTTCTTCCCCTTTCTCTTTTTACTTTTTATTTTTTATTTATTTATTTCTCTCTCTCTCTTTTTTTTTTTTTATAATTTTGAGGAGAAGAGGAGAAGGAAAATTCGCTTTTATATTTTCGTATTTGTTTTAATCTCGATAAAAAACAAGTTAGATATTGAAAGGGCATATACATAGACATATACATATACATATATATATATATACACATATATGTGAAATGAACTTTGGCACGAAGTGTTTCTCTTTCCTTTCGTAAAATATATATATATATATATATATATATATATATATATATATATAAAATAAAGGATAATCGATAAAACGTAAATCTCTCGTAGAAATCTCTTATGTGAATAATTTTCAAACGAAATCGAAATAATAGCCATAGAGGAGTACGATTAATTTCGAACGAATATCATGAACTATCATGAAACGTCGTGAGCGGTGTCCTATTTATTCTCGGAATCGTTCCACGGAACGAGAAATTTAACGAGTCACTGAGCTCTGCTTACATAACGGAAAAACGGAAAGAAAAGGGCGATTCGATTTGGATGAGAACCTCTGTCACAAGCAGGTTGACTGTCCCTTCTTCCTCTTTACCTCTCTCTCCTCGTGCCGTGTCAGAATGGCATCCCTGTTACACGAGGCAGACTGTATTCTCGCCAATCAATACGGATTTAATTAATTAACTGGGTAATAGACTGTACTGTTATGAATTATATCGGCCACTTTTGTTCCCGGGATGCGTTTACGCACGGCGTCGTTTCGTTTAATTATAAAATATTACCAGTAAACGATGATATTAGATTTTTCAATAATATTCACATAGACGCACGCATACAGGCACGCATAGGTACGCGCGAGCGATACGTAACACACAGAGACACGCGTGTGCATTCACATCTCGTCGAAAAGGGATCGCGTCAAAGAGATTGAAACTAATGGCGGGAAATTTAAATTAAAAAATTGTTGAAATAACCGTTCCATTCGTACAACGTTTCATTTGGTTTTTATTAAATCATCGATGATAACGTTATTTTTCTTTTCTTCTTCCGTTTTTTTTTTCTTTTTTTTTCTTTTTTTCTTTTTTATTTTTGTAATTGTAATTTCCATTTATTTTTCCATTTCCTTTCTCTCTCTATCTCTCTCTCTCTTTCTCTCTCTTTTTTCTTTCTTTCTTTCTTTTTTTATTCCTTTCCATTCCCTTTATCTTCCTTTCTTTTTTTTTTCTCTCTCCTTTAAATATTAGTCCACACTTATCGTACGAGGAATAAAGTCACGTAACATAGAGGGAAATCATTTTAAATCAGGCAGAAGTATAGCTGCGGTAAAAATATTGAACGCGAGGAGCAAAACTTCTTCCAGCGAGTAGGAAAAATATGATAGAGGGAGAGAGTCTGTGGTGTGGGAGAGGAGGGAGGAAGGTTTTGTCGGTGGGGGTTAAGGGGCAGGAGGAGAAGGAGAAGTAGAAGTAGAAGGAGAAGGAGAAGGAGGAGGAGGAGGAGGAGGAAGAGGAGGAGGAGGAGGGTATCGTAATATTTATAGTCGAGCATTAGGCAGGTATGGGATATCGTTCGTGTACAGTGGCTCGTAAAAGTTGCTCCGAGGTCGTGGGCTCCTATATACGAAGGTCTCGAGGAACCTTATTTGGGTCACTTCGTGATGTCACGTGGTATCTTCGTAGGGATAATAATGGCGGCCATTGATACGCTCCGATCGTATCGCAAATTGTATTGAGTAAATTAATTTCTAACGGCGATTAAGTTAACAAGAACGGAAAATTACGAAATAACAAGTATTTTAATTAATTCTCGTTTCATATAATTCATCATTTTCTATGCTTCATCATTCGATTATTATTATTATTATTATTATTATTATTGTTAATGTTGTTATTATTAAAATTATATTATTACCAGTCGCTATCACGATTTAATATTATTCAATATTAAATTACAAAATTGATTTGATATAAACATTTCTATTTCTCTAATTCATGACTTTTCTCTCTCTCTCCCTCTCTATCTTTATTATTTCGAATGATATCGATGAAAAGAAAAAGAAAAAAAAAGAAAGAAAGAAAGAAAGAAAGAAAGAAAGAAAGAAAGAAACACGTCGATAGGAATAATAATAAAAAATATATAAATATGTAAATAATATTTATTCGATAGGTACGTTTGTAGCGCACTTGCGCATGCGCATGCGCGCGCGCGTGTGCGCCCCGTTCATGGACTCGTACGAATCTAATGTCGATGCGAGTGTCTGTCGTTAATTCGATAATCAATTTGCAAGTGGTGGAGGCTCGGCTCCTGGGAAAGCTTAACGTTTCATTCCGGAGGTTTAAAGGTCAGAGTGTCGTAACGGACACACGATAACGAGTTTCGATTGCTTCTTGCGAGTCTATCGTTCTTACTCGACTTTTTATTTTCACGACTTGTCTTTTCTATCGATAGAATTTATAATTGAATTCAGAATTATCATTTAGAATTTATAATGATTTATAAGAAAATCATACTTGTTAACTATATATAAATAGGCCGAGATATTTTTTCTCTTTCTTTCTTTCTTTTTTCTTTTTTTTTTTTTTTTAATCTCTTTCTCTCTCTCGTGTTTTTGTAATATATATATATATATATACATATATTTTTCTTCTTTTCTTCGTATTTCTCTTTTACTCCGTTTTTTTTTTTTATCATCGTACATTTCGAATCGAAATTTTCTCTCTCTCTCTCTCTCTCTCTCTCTCTCTCTCTCTCTCTCTCTCTCTCTCTTTCTTTCTCTCTTTCTTTCGGATCGATCGTTTTCATCGTATCGAGGAAAATGTTAAAGTTTATATATAATGTCGGTTGGTTTTCAAAGATAGGAATTGCTAGTTAATTTCGTACGCCATAACGAAGAGGACAATGTTGGGCCTTAATAAGTAGTCGTGTCGGTTATATATTAAAACTTTAATCATTTCTACTCGGTCGATACAGTCTCTGCTATGAGATAGGAACGGTACAATACGTTTCAAAAGTATTTCATATATACATACATATACATATATATATATATATATATACATAATATACATATGCATATAATTTATATATATATGTAGCCATAATATATATGTATGATTACTATATCATACATACACTATAATATACATATGCATATAATTTATATATACATATATACACCCATAATATATATATATATATATATATATATATATATATTCGTTCTCTTTCTTGTTTCAAGGATATTTTGTGATAATCGTTATTTTTGGACGATCGTTGAATTTAAAAAGAGAAAAAAAAAAAGAAAAGAAAAAATAAAAAGAGAAGGAAAAAAAGACACAAAAAATAAACGAAAAAGAAAAAAAAAGAAAGATAGGGTAAAAACGGAGGAAGATAGAAAGAAAGAAAGAATGAAAGAAAGAAAGAAAGAAAGAAACGTGAATTCGCTTTGAAAAACGAACGACGTTAAACGTTCGCGTAGAGTTTTATCTTTCAAGTCACTTTTATGGGGACCCATAAATCAAACGAGAGCGCTCTCTCTCTCTCTCTCTCTCTCTCTCTGTCTCTTTCTCACTCACTCTTGCTATCCTCGTGTTTGCTCGTATACTCGCCCACGTATACGCGTTTACGTTAACCGCTATCGATCATAGCACATATCTGCCCCCGATGTTCGAGTTGTCGGTTATGTAATTAGCGATCCATACGTACTAGCGACCGTAATCACAAGAGAGAAAAGATAAATATTATAGAGAAAGAGATAGATAGATAGATAAATAGATAGATAAATAGATAGATAGATAAATAGAGAGAGAGAGAGAGAGAGAGAGTTTCGATATTTATAAATGTTGATTAACATCGATTGTACTAGCCGTCTCATTAATAAGTATGCATGGAATTGTCGATTAATTGATCTTGATCAATAATTATTGTACAATCGAAAAATATATTTATTTAAATATATTATAATACACACACACACACACATATATATATATATATATTTGTATACTTATTGTTTTATATATATATATATACAAATTTATTTATATAGCATATATATATACATATAGGTGTACATATATGTATATATCAACGTATATTATTTATATATATATATATAAGTGTACATATGTGTATTTACATATACGTATATATACACATGCATACATACTTACTTAGATACTTACTTACATAGATACGTATATATATGTATATACATACATACGTACATATATATATATATATATATATATACGTATATATGTTGGTTTGTTGTTTCTATGAGAATGAAGAAAAGCAACGTGAAATTCGACGTGATCTTCTAGCTGGGTATTAACGTCTACTATCTCGTCTCGTATCGTATCCTCTCGTCTCGTCTCGTCTCGTCTCGTCTCGTCTCGTCTCGTCTATTTGCCCGTCAACACAACGTACGACGATGTCGACAATGGGGAACACAATACCACTCGTTGACGGATACGTCAGGTTGGACGTGAATTCGTGATTCGCCTGGAGAGAAAATGTTTGGTGGGAGGAAAAAAAAAAAAAAAAGAAAAAAGAGTGTTTCCTATCTGTTTATTCCGAGAAAATCCTATCGATCGAATTCACATTCAACGTTATTAATAACAAGGTTGTTATTATTCCCTTCTTTTTTCTTATTCTCTTTCCTCTTTTTTTTTTTTTCACATTCCATTTGTCACAAGTTCGTTCCTACGAAGGAAATATATATACTTGTGTACGTGTTTGCATACGTGTGTATGTTTCCGCGGTTTGTAATCCGAGATAAATTTGCATTCGATTTCGATTAATTATGTATTTCATTATCGAGAACGTTACATATTTGATTAGTTGTATTTCCCATTTATGTGATTGCATTGAGAAAAAAAGAAAAATAAGAAAAAGAAAAAAGAAAAAAGAAAAGAAAAGAAAAGAAAAGAAAGAAAGAAAGAAAGAAAGAACGAAGGAAGGAAGGAAAGAAGAAAGAAAAAGGACAATAAAATAAATGAGAGCTACTTTTGAAGATAGGTTGGGTAGGTTGGTTGTGCTGCTCCCTCTTCATATCTTTCAAATGCCCATTCTCAATGTAATTTATTATCTCGATCATTATTAAATTAAAAGAAGATACGATCCCTTTTTCGAGTGTGGGAAGTTCCAATCTAAATGTGTATTTAGATGTGTTTGCGCCCAACGTGGTTCTCAACATCTATACTACACACATACATACATACATACATACATACATACATACATACACATATGCATACATATACTTATACGTACAAGCAAGCGAGCGAGCGAGCAAGCAAGCAACCAAGCAAGCAAGCAAGCAAGCAAGCAAGCAAGCAACCACTCACACATGTACACACCCACACATATATTTCTCGAAATGTATGTAGACATGCTAGCTTGTCAACTTCCACGTAGGGTCAGGTTTCACGGACACAAGCCATACGTTTTCGAAGCTCCCGTTTGCCCATCTCCTCAACTACAACCTCCCCTTCCTCCCCCGAGTTTCACCCCTCCTATTTTCCTCTCTCTCTCTCTCTCTCTCTCTTACTCTCTTACTCTCTTACTCTCTCGCACACTCGATCGCTTGACGCCCTTTGCCAGACTCGGTCAGAACGATCGAAGGGTTTGTAACGCGATAACGGTAATAACGGGCGTTTCTGATGTTACTAATAAATTATCGCAGCTCGGAATCGATTGATCGATAGCAATGCTAATGGGAAAAATCGATACTCTAATCAAGTTTGTTCCCGAACAAACGGAATGGCAGAAACGGATTAATTAAACGATTTGATAACACATTTGATTGATTTATATGTATGTTTGACCGGCAATATCTATTAGTTACCCTGACCCTCTTTTCCCTCATCCCTCCCTCCCCTCCCTCTCTTCTTTCTCTATCCCTCTCTCTTACAATCTATTTCTAGTTTTAATAATTTATGTTATGTATCTCGTTCTTCTATCTCCTCTCGTCTTCCTCGAATCTCTTTTTCTTCAATTTAATTTTTCTTTAAATCATTTTCATGTTTTATTTAGTTCGTACGATTCGTACGAATGCGATTAGCTTAATTAATTACGTCCGACATTGTCGTAAACGATCGTGATAAATTCTAATTTATTCGTCTACCGACTCTCTCTCTCTCTCTCTCTCTCTCTCTCTCTCTCTCTCTCTCTCTTTCTCTCTCTCTTTCTTTCTCTGTACATATATCCATCGAATTCTTTTTATTTTTATCTACATTCCTTTTTTCCCTTTTTCCTTTTATTTTTCTTTTTCTTTTTTTTTTTTTCTTCTTCTGGTTTCCAAGATCGTAACCTCGTGGCGAACCTCCAGGTCAAATCGTTACTTCATCTCACTCCTACGAACTTCTTCTATCGAGAGGAATAATTTATCGAGAATCACCAATCTGACGTTGAGCGAAGTGCTTCGAGGTTTTTACTTCGAGAGGATTCCATGATCGAGAGAGCTGATCGATGTTGGAATAGGAATAATATTAGTTTTCGAACGAAAAGAAAGAGAGAAAGGGAGATGGAGAGGGAGGTAGAGAGAAAGGGAAAGAAAAAGAGAGAGAGAGAGAGAGAGAGAGAGAGAGAGAGAAAGAGATAAGATCGAAGTCGAATTTATTTGAACGAATTTATTTCAACGAATCCGAATAAGTATGGCTCGCATAAAAAAAGGGATTGGTCGTAATGTTAGATATTGGGATTGCCCAAATATATATATATATATATATATTTTTTTTTTTTTTATATAATATACTCTATCTATTTATTTATCTATCTACTTATTTCTCCCTCTCTCTCTTTATCTATTTATTTATTTATTCATATAATATATAATACATAATTAATATTAAATAATATGTAATAAAAATTTATTAAATATTGTTAATATAAAATTAATTGTAATAAATGTTTAAATTATGAAACACATATACAACGCATGTTTGAAATCTATACACGCGATTATTCATAAAGTATTAAAAAAGAACAACAAATGTTACATACACGAATGTCACAAACACGATGAATCGTCAAGAGGGACAGGTCTCAGTGATAATTATTTGATTTTGAAATGACCACGGAGAGAGCTCTTCGTGGGTCATGTTTAAATGTTTTAATAGTATCCTTGTATTATTTATTATATATTATTTACTTGTACCTCGATACGTCGTATCTTTTTTAAAACACCTTGTTTACGTTTTACTTAGTTACATACAGTATTTTGCATATGACACTGTCGCGCGTTATTATATTTGTAAATTAAGGGCGTGGCCCTTCGGCCTTAAACGTAAAACGATTTGAATCGAATGATAACGCTGTCAGAGGAAAATGTATAAATATATTTTTCATAAATTCGTTAAGACAGATAAAACGACGGTAATGTCGGAAAATTCTTAGACTTAATAATTTAACAACGACTCGTGTGTTATACGTATTTATTTATGTAGATATTATTTTGAAAATGGTTTGATAAGCCAGCTATAAGAATATTTAATAAGGAACATAGGGATTACGTTGAAAAATTTATATTGTTATCTTAACAGGACCTCAGCAAGGTCATCGCAGAGTCAAATAATTATCATTAAAATGAGTTGTCTCTGTCCGTTGAGAAATGATACGACATTCGTTCGAAACAATATTCTTTTTTTTTATTTTCCATCTTTAATACATACAAAAGTAATCGTTTATATATTTATTTATTTATATATTTCAATAATGGTATATTTTATGTATCTTTATATACATAACGTACATATATAGATAAAGAAACAGATAAAAAAAAATATACATACATATATAAACATATATATATATATATATATATATATAAATTTCGATTATAAAATAGACATATACATATACTTTTTAGATATATCTAAAAAGAGAGAAAAAAGAGAGAGAGAGAGAGAGAGAGAGAGAGAGAGAGATAGATAATAAAAATGTATATATATATATATATAATATATATCATACAAACACACATATACATATACACTTATTCTATAATCGAAATCCACGCGAAATCATACGGAATCCATTTTCGTTTCACCGATGCCAATACCCAAGGGTATGAGTAGGATATATTTGATTTAATTGACGTTTTTATCGTATAATCTCTCGCTAGTCGTTAGATTACCGATCGTCGACAGTCATATAGTTTTATACATCACATCGAGCGACGATGTGTGTACGTAAACGGACAAGGTCGTTGAAAAAAATAAAATCGAACGACGAGAAAGGTTGTAACGTGAGAGAGATGAGGGTTAGAGCGAAGTTGGGAGTTGGGAATAGGGAGTGGTAGTGGTAGTGAGATAGAGTGGGGGAAATAGATAGATAGAGAGAGAGAGAGAGAGAGAGAGAGAGAGAGGGAAAGAGTGGGGGAAAAGTTGGGTTGAGGCGAGGGGTGTGGAATAGGAAGGGAGAGAGAGGGTAGGAGAGAAGGAATGATAAATTTTCTGTACACTGCTAACGGAGGTAAACCATCGTCGTCGTATGACATTTAATTTCTTCACGAATAGAAATATACGAAATAAAACGAATAAGAAGAGGATTTCGCAGTCCAATTTCATTCATTCGTACGTTTCGTTCGTTCCTACGTACGTACGTACGTCCGGTTCGTTGGTTTCTTCGTTTCTTCGTTTTTTTCGTTTTTTTTCTTTTTTTTTTTTCACGAAAATAGAACAAAAAAAGAATTATTCATTTTTGAACGAAGGACGGTTTGAGTCATCGTCGTATACAAACGTGTCCTTCCAGTTATGTTACGTAAACGACATATATATATATATATAAAATATATATAAAATTTATATATATATATATTCGTACGATACGATATATTTATATGTATATTTATGTATATATATGTATGTGTATGTATATATACATATATATATATATATATATAATGATTCGATCGATATATGCATATAATATGCATTTGAATACACGTATGAAACTTTACAAGGATTGAATAGTAATAATTACGATTAAAAATATGTAATCTGTATCGTTGAAAAAAATTCGTACGAATTTTCTCGAAACAAATTATTAACGCGTTATTAACTCTATGTAATTAATTTTTTATTTCCCTTAAGCTCCCAGACGACCATTTTATTCATACGGCCATTTTAAATCATAACGTTTGTATCGTGGTTCTCAAATCACTTTTTGTATTTCTTTCTGTTTCTCTCTCTCTCTCTCTCTATATATATATATACACACACACACACACACACACACACACACACACACACACACACACACATATATCTCTCTCGTTATTTTTCTTTTCCTCTTTTTTTCTATTCGTTCAAAAAAAAAAAAAAAAAAAAAGGTGGAAAAAAGTACTGTTGAAAAAGAAAAAACATCAAATTTATTCACATTGCATTGCAGAATGAAATTGTGAATCATAGACGAGATCGATATTTCGTCAGGAAAAAAAAAAGAAAGAAAGAAAGAAAGAAAGAAAGAAAGAAAGAAAGGCAAGAACGTCTAGTAGCAAAATAGGTTAATCGGGTCTCGACAACGGTTTTAACGCGCGTATATTTCTAGCGACCCTTTTAGAGGGGGTTAAGGGTTGAGGGAGGGTTAGGAAGTCCAGTTTGGATCGTTTTCGTAGTATTTTTGAAAAGTATCTATTTTAGAGGAAAATATACATTGAAAATACGAAAATCGAATCGAACCAAAATGGAGTCATGACTATGAAATAAACGATTTCTTCATTCAATATCCTTTCTGGATTTTCTTTCTTTTTATTTCTTTTTTATTTTGTTTTCTCTCGTCCTTTCTTTCTTATTTAGAATCGATCGTAGATATCGCATATGTATGCCAAAAGATTGTTACCGATGCCAAGAGGAGAACATAAGAAAGGAATATAAATGATAAAGATGTATTATTATCGTTCGGTTAGATATTGAATGAATAATCTCGTTCGTCGGGGATTGAGAACCACTGTCGAACGAGTCATGCCGAGCGCAGGAATAGCTGCCACGTTGAAGTTGCATGACTGTGTTATGTATGTGGCCTATTATGTTTGAGAGACTTATAGAATAGCTTTCAGGTTGAGAAACATAAAGTTTCTCTCACAACTGCGAAACAGTTTCCGGGTGTATTTAACGGTTGGACGCGTATCGTCGCTAACGAACTATTAAAAAAAGATAGAATATTTATATTTAGTATATAAATATATGAATATATATATATATATGTATGTTTATTATTTGTTATACCTACATATATATATATAACAATATATTATATATATATATATTAAATAGTATATCATATACATTATTTATATTTTATATATATATATATATGTATTCAGATGGATGTAATTTAATTATTGTTTTCGAAAAGAAAAAAAATTATTCAAAGTTGAAAGCAAACGACGAAATCTGTTTCCACAATTTTATCTTATCTCTTTATGGATTCAATTAGCGTACTTATCATAAAGTTTAATTATCATACAGACCGATTTGTTTTCTTTTTTTTTTTTTTTTGCAGAGTATCTTATATAGGGTGTTTAGAAAAAAAAAGAAAAGAGAGAGAGAGAGAGAAAAAGAAAAGAAAAGAAATGAGAAGGCAAAAGAAAAGGACAAGAAAAGGAGGAAGAAAAGAATTTCAATTTACAAAAGTACATACGTATGTATGTGAATACGTATTATCTGAAAAAAATTTATTTCCTTTTTCGTTTTGTTTTGCTTTTGGTTTTAGTTTTGGTTTTGTTATCCAATTGAAACCAGTTTTCGAAGCGCTTGTAGAGACACACATAAAGTTAAGTTACAGAGAATACAAACTCGTTTGCTTTTTCTTTCTTTGAGAGAAGAAACACGTGTTACCGGTTTTTCGCGATGAAGCTCGATCGATAAAACGTATATATATATATATATATATATATATATATATGTGTGTGTGTGTGTATATATACTTATTAGTTAATATATATATTAATTATATATAATTATTAGATAATTAATAATTATAATTAATTAATATATTTTAGTTTATCAATATATAATTACTATAATTAATTGATATATTATTATCAATACGTGATTAGTATAATTAATTAATACATTATTATCAATATATTGAACAATATATATGTATATATATATAATGTATCGGATAAAAAAAAATTTATATACATATATATATATTAAATAAGTATATATAGTGCATAAATTTATTTCATTTTTTTCCTGATTCTCTTTCATTTATTTTCGTTTGAAAATCCTTTGTCGAAAAGCTTCTCTATGTAAAAGAACCATCATCCTCGTGTTCATTCCGTACGAGCACGACGTATACGTCAAGGTTTCCATTAGCATGAGAGAGGTAAAAAATAAGAGAGAAGGGAGAGAGAGGAAAAAAAAAAGTGGGAAAGAGAAAGAGAAGTAGAGAAAGAGATAGAAATACAGAAATAGAAAAGTAAAGCAACGACGAGCATAAAAAAATATGATCAATCGGAAATACGAATCACATTCTGATCTTGCTTTACACGTATCCTACGAGTTACATAGGTGTACGTATGTATCTGTCTACATATGCGAGAAGCAAGATAAAAAGAAAAGAAAGAAAGAAAAAAAAAAAAAAAAGAAAAAATGTCGAAGGACAATGAACGAATATATAAAACTGTCTATCGATTGTATAGAATGGTGCACATTTTCTCGTAGCAGCATATGAGTTTCACAAGTTTATTGGATTTAAAGAAGCACTGGCTCGAATTTCTCTTTCTATCTATCTATCTATCTACCTATCTATCTGTCTCTCTCTCTCTTTTTCTCTTTTTCTCTTTTTCTCTCTTTTCCCCTTTCTCTCCCTCCCTCCCTCCCTCCCTCCCTCTCATCTGTACTCTTTCGTTTCAACTTCAGAAAGAAAATAGAAAGAAAAGAGAACCACATCGTATACGTTGCGAGTGTCGGTGTGGGTGCTACTTCATAGTGTACAAAAAGGGGTGAAGAGATGAAAGAAAGAAAAAGAGAGACAAAGAGTGAGTGAGAGAGAGAGAGAGAGAGAGAGAGAGAGAGAGAAGGAGAGAGAAAGAGAAAGGTAGAAAGAGAAATAAAAAGAGAGGGAGATTGAGAGAGAAAGAGAGAAAGAGATAGATAGAGAAAGAGAAAGAGAGAGAAAGTGGAGAGCTTTTGAGAAAGACTTAATGAATTTCTAACATCGGACAACTTTGCGAACGGGCGTGTTAGTCTACCTCCTCTTCTCGGGACTATATTGTGCCACTTTCGTAATTATTAAAACTCGTAGCAAAAGAGGTGTATGAAGGGCGCCCAACGAAATCGCTTTTAACGTTCGAAATGTTTATTTAACTTTCATTGCTTAATGTTGAATCGTCACCTCCCTTTTAATTCTGTCTCTCTCTCTCTCTCTCTCTCCCTCCCTCTCTCTCTGTCTATTTATCTATCTATCTATCTCTCTCACTCTCCCATTATTTTCATTTATTTCTTTCACTCAACTCTATTTTTCTCTCCCTCCCCTTTCTTCCTTCCTTCGTTTTCTTTTTTCTCTCCTTTCTTCTTCTTCTTCTTCTTCTTCTTCTTCTTCTTCTTCTTCTTTCTTTCTTTCTTTTTTCTTTAGCTTATTTTTGTTCCTTTTCTCCTTTTCTTTTCTTTTTTCTTTCTTCTTCTTCTTTTTTTTTTTTTTTTTTTCGTAGAATCTGCTCGTAGAGAAACTCAATTTTCTTCAAATACTTCGTCATAACAACAATTAACATTCTACGTTGGTTCGTAGTCGTAATCAATTTTTCAAGGGATATGAATAATAATCCGGTAAATGAGAGCCATTGCGATCGAGTATATTAATTTTAATAATCAGTCCTGCATAATATATTGTAATTATCATTATTTTTCATACGATATATAAATATAAATGTGTAAGCGTGCGTGCGCGTGTGTGTATGTGTGCGTTTCGTTCAAATTAATTTTCACCGTAATTGATAATTGTAACAATTAATGCTCAACGTTCCTTCCGTAGCCATAAGTAATGCGGTTATATAATTTTAATATTCCTATCGTTATGAAATTATTTTATTATAATATACATAATAATATAAATAATAACAGTATTACGGTTAATACCATTTCTATATAGGATATTTACATAAAAAATAAATAAAGAAAGAAAGAAAGAAAGAAATAAATCAATAAAGAAGATTTCTTATATTTTCTCTTTATTTATTTATCTTATTATATATATATATATTTTTTTTTTTTTTTCATCAAATCTATTTAACTGATAACAATGAGAATTAATAATACATCGAGGAATGCGTGTTTTATCGTCAACGAAGTATATATCTTCGTTATATACTTACATATACATATTATGTATATAACAGTGGCGTACCTTTACGTTCATTAGATCGCCCTTTTGGTTGCGTAACGCCTAACTATTAACGTGTCACCTAATCCTAATTACTTTACGCTTCTCTCACAAAAGTGATTTATACTAGAACAAAGGGTGATACCGTAGAGCGAGAATCGCACACGTCACGCTTTAATTGATATATCCTATCGTTGTAGAAGCGTATTGTAAATTCATCCCCCTACCTAACTCACCCCCTGTTCGTTGTCGCACAGAAATCCTATATTTCACAGTCGAAACGCAACGGTTCGGACTTTCATGGAAATGCATTTGATCGATAAACTAGTACTCTTCTCTTCTCTTCTCTTCTCTTCTCTTCTCTTCTCTCTCTCTGTCTCTCCGTCTCTCTTTGTCTCTCACTCTTTCATTTCATCTATCTCTCTTTCTCTCTATCTTACTCGTCGAACGAGAACGACTGTAGTCCGACGTATTTTTTACTCTCGAAAAGCAAATGTTCTATACCCTATCCTTTCTCTAATTTACACGCACGTAAGCGTTACACGCACATTTACACACACGCACACACACAAAGAAGCCTTCTTTATAAAAGAACTTTACTTTCGAGGTAACACGAGTTTGCTTAAAAATATGGCCGACGAAGGAAGAATAAATGAAACGTAGTCGAACATTTTGTTTCTTTTTTTTTTTTTTTTTCTTTCCTATTTAATATTTCATTTTTCTTTTCTTTTTCTTTTATTCTTTTGTCCTTTTTTTTTTGTCTTATTTTCATAAGAAATTTTTTAATCGCCCGATCACTTCTCGATCTCTCTCTCTCTCTCTCTCTCTCTCTCTCTCTCTCTTTTTTCTTTTTTCTTTCTCTTTCTCTGTTTTTTTTTTTTTTTTCTTTCTGTTTCACCTGCCATCATTTTTATCGTTGCCTTTATCGAAGGCGAAGAATTTGTTCGATGACGTATTCGTGAAAGTGCTTTCGATAATTTTAAGGGCAAGCGTATAAACCCCCTCGCTCGTGTCACAAGTTCGAATTAATCGATGAGGTTCGGTTCAGTGACGGATCAAGAGGGCCGTGTACCCGGATTAAGTGTGCTTAATGCACGAGTGCTTTCGACCATACCTCCCACCGTTACCCCGTTCCTCCTCATCCCTCTTCATCACCCCTCTACTTATAGCTATCGAAAATTGGCCAACAAATAGTTCCATTTCATAAATCTCCTTTATCTTTTTCTTTCTCTACGACATGCTCGTTGTAAAGTCAATAAACGAAAAAAAAAAAAAGAAAAAGAAAAAGAAAAAAACAACAAAAATATACGATATACGGTATATTCCGCTTCGATCGAAACTAAAAAAAGAAAAAAAGAAAAATGATTTCGAGCTATGATTTCATTTATTTTTCAAACGTAAGACCACGAATGAACTACGCGAACGATAAATAAAAAATAAATAAATAAAGAAAGAGAGAAAAGAAAAGAAAAGAAAAGAAAAGAAAAGAAAAGAAATAACCGAGTTAGACACTTAATTGCTTTTTCCACGTGACAAATGCCACGAAGAAAAGTTCCGATTATTTCCCCCTTGACGTCGCCACCCTATGCCACCCCCATCCGCTCACTCTACGCTCTGATAGCAGCTCGTTTAATGACATGTCATTTTTAAAGGATCTTCGATACGATATGATCGATAGGTAAATTGAAAGCAGAATGAATATTTAGAAAAAAAAAAAAAAAGGAGAGAGAGAGAAAAGAAAGAAAGTAAAGAAGAAGAAGAAAGAAAATGAATAAGAAAACGAGAAAGAAAGATGATAGTAATGGTTAAGAGATATCAAATTAGTTTAATATGCTTCATATCTGAAATTTGTGATCATAGCTTGTACAGAAATATGCCTTTAATGTAAGATATGTAGTAGTTTAGTAACAGCCATATATATATATATATATATATATATATATATATATCTGTCCTATATGTGTGTTTAATATAACATGTATTTACGCACACATGCACGTAAGTTGACTATTCCATTTGAATGACATACGATCGCGTGTATAATGTGACAAGTTGGATAATGGACGGTAGATAGGAAAAGGTGGGAGGGATTGTAACGAGGAGTATTAAAGTACCGAAATAACATCGTATTGGAATATGGAAATGACGAGAGGGATGATATCAAGGTTTTCTTTGAAAGGAAGAAGAAAAAAAAAAAGAACGAATGAAAAAAAAAAGGATGAAAAAAAAAATTCCCCAGGAAAAAGGAACGAATGAAAGAAAAAAGAGAAGTGAAAAAAAAAAGATATGAAAATATGGCCAGGCGTTAGAGAGAGAGAGAGAGAGAGAGAGAGAGAGAGAGAGAGAGAGAGAGAGAAAGTTAAAAAAAAAAAAAAGAAACGAAAAAGAATGAAAGAATGAAAAAATATTATATTATATTTGATTATGCATCGAATATTAGGAGATATGACGTTCCGTGTTAGTGTCCGCTGTGATAAACTTTGTTAAACGCGACGGAGAAAATTAAAGAAAAGAATATATGTATTTTAGCCTTATAAATATTATATTTATTCGTTATGCATCGAATGATGGCGTAAAGGTCGAAATAATATATACCAAATGATAGAGAAAATTAAAGGAGAGAGCGAGAAAGAGAGAGAGAGAGAGAGAGAGAGAGAGAGAGAGAGAGAGAGTCAGTGATAGTGGTCTGCCGTAGAGGAAACTTATAAATATGTATATAAAAACGTATTTCGAACAAATATATATAAATAAATAACGCTCGCTCGGACATTGAATATTCATACATTGCAATGTTGGTGAAACGGGAGGGTGGCGACGATGGTTCTCCGACAAAATTCAATAAAATTCATTATTCCATGCTTGTGATATTCGAGAAAAGAGAAATAAAAAAAATACAAACGATAGAAACGAAGAGAGAGAGAGAGAGAGAGAGAGAGGGAGGGAAAATCAAATTGATCGATTCGCAAATCGATCCGTTTGTTATTTAAGCTCGTTTGTTATTTAAAGCTCGTTTATTAAGCTTTTCTACGTTCCTGATTTGATTTTGAAGATATATTTGGTAAAGTCTTCCGTAATAATTTACAACTCTATATAACTCGTATATCATTATGTGTGTATGTATCTGTGTGTACATAGACAAATATATATATATATATATGTACATTTATATATAGAGGTACAAATGTATATTTTAAGTATACATATGCATATACATATACATATATACGTATTGATATTCGTAGAACGTCGAGCAGAAGCAATTTTGCCTTTAACCTCTATATTCGCGTTTAACTTGCCAGAGTGATTCTCCTTCTTGTACTCTGAGAATTTTCTTCCTTTTTCTTTTTTTTTTTTTCCCTTTTTTTCTCTCCTTTTTCTTTTTGTTTCTCTTCTCCTGTCCCTTTACGAGAATACATTAATTTCAATATTTTGAATGTAAAGTTTTGAACGTACGTACTTTGCGTAAATATTTATCTTCATTCTCTCACTCCCGTTTCTGTTTCTGTCTGATATATAGATCTCTTTCTCTCTCTCTCTCTTTCTCTCTCTCTCTCTTATCATTCCCTCATCTTCACTACTTCGACGTATTTTATATTACAATCTCCCGAAACATCGGTTCCCGTAGTGCTTTCAAAAGTATTTTCTCCGAAGGTATGGGGAAAGACACGGGTCGGGGATGGTACTATATAAAAGAAAAAAAGAAAAAATAGAGAAATAGAAAGGTAGAAAAAGCGAGCGTGCGGGAGAAAGAGAGAAAGAGAAAGAGAGAGAGAGAGAAAGAGAGAAAAAGAGAGAGCTAGCAAGAGTGTATTAAAACGAGAAGGAGAACGGTATATAGTGGCGACGGAGTGGGGGTAAGTAAAGGGATGGGAAAGCTCGATCGATCCGGAAATACAGTGTGTAAACCACCGAGCATAATCAAATCCCTCTTAGCTCTTGTACACATTACTATTCTAAAGTGGCACTGTTTTTATTCTCTATATGTCCACATTGAATTGCAGACGAAGGAAACGCATGACTTTTCTCTTACTTCGAATTAAACGTAAACTTGTTCTTTCTTTCTATCTTTCTATCTTTTATTTGATTTGTTTTTGTATCTTTTGTTTTCTCGTTTCTTTTTTATTTATTTATTTATTTATTTATTTATTTGTTTATTTATTTATTATTATTATTATTATTTATTTATTTTTTTTTTTTCGTAAAAGACATTGAACGAAACACGACAAGTGGGTGGAAGGGTGGGTTAAGGGTTATAAGGGGAAATTTCTACTTGTCCTAATTAACGCTGACTCACTAATTGCCAACTTTTACCACGTACAAACTCATTGACAGTTTATATACCTGGAACGTTCATCGTTGAAAACACTCTAGACGATATTTTTCTTTTTCTTTTTACTCTTGTTTTTGTTTTTTCTTTCTTCTCTTCTTCCTTTTATATTTTCTTCTGTTTTTGTTGTGCGCGTCTAATTTTTTTTTTTCGTTTCGTTTCGTTTTGTTTCATTTTGCTTTCGTTCATTCCTTTCTCTTCCTTTTTTCCTTATATATATATATATATTTTTTTTTTTATTATTATTTTTTGTTGACGAGCACACGTCCTTCGAGCACGTCTTTATCGTCGTCGAAAAATACGCGAAATCAGCGTGTGAAATATATTTCGGAACTTTCGGGTCACCCTATATTTCCTGAAAACGTACCCCATTGCCCCGTCCACCGACTCCTAGTGCTCCAGGGTTTAATCTAACAATGATTTATGCTCCTCCAGTGGCTCTCAGTTTCTTCAAATTTTTAATCGATTCATCTCTTATTCGTTCGAAAATTCATTCATTTCTTTTCCTTCTTCTCTTTTCTTTTCTTTTTCTTTCCTTTTTCTTCTCCTTCTTCTTCTTTCTAATTTACTTACTCTTTCTCGTTTCGCGTACTATCGTTACTCAGACTCTACCTTTTCTTTCCTTTTCTCTTACACGCTACTTCCTACGAATTAATTTATATGTATATACATATAAATACATAGACATTTTTTAATTATTATTATTATAGTCCGCGCCTTTGTGATAATTTACTAAAATTAGATCTACCTATTTATACATAAAAACGTTGAATTATTCTCTTTTATATCCTTTGTAAAATCAGTAAGAAAACTGTAGAGATAAAATGTCTTTTACGTCGGGCAACACATTCTCGATGTTTATTTTGATTTTCTTTGAAATGGTACCTTATGTATGTATGTATGTATGTATGTATGTATGTATGCAAGCAAGTATGCATGCATGCATGCA